>NW_012237028.1:0-2518 GCF_000981445.1 Babesia bigemina
CCTAAAACCCTAAAACCCTAAAAACCCTAAAAAACCCTAAACCCTAAAACCCTAAAACCCTAAACCCTAAAAAACCCTAAAACCCTAAAAACCCTAAAACCCTAAAACCCTAAAAACCCTAAACCCTAAAAAACCCTAAAACCCTAAAAACCCTAAACCCTAAACCCTAAAACCCTAAACCCTAAAAACCCTAAAACCCTAAAACCCTAAAAAACCCTAAAACCCTAAAAACCCGTAAAACCCTAAAACCCTAAACCCTAAAAACCCTAAAACCCTAAAACCCTAAAAACCCTAAACCCTAAAAACCCTAAAACCCTAAAACCCTAAAACCCTAAAACCCTAAAAACCCTAAAACCCTAAACCCTAAACCCTAAATAAAACCCTAAACCCTAAAAACCCTAAACCCTAAAACCCTAAAAACCCTAAAACCCTAAAACCTAAAACCCTAAAACCTAAAAACCCTAAAAACCCTAAAAAACCCTAAAACCCTAAAAACCCTAAAACCCTAAAAACCCTAAACCCTAAAACCCTAAAAAAACCCTAAAACCCTAAAAACCCTAAAAACCTAAAAACCCTAAAACCCTAAAACCCTAAAACCCTAAACCCTAAAACCCTAAACCCTAAAACCCTAAAACCCTAAAACCCTAAAAACCCTAAAAACCCTAAACCCTAAAAACCCTAAACCCTAAAAACCCTAAACCCTAAAACCCTAAAACCCTAAAACCCTAAAACCCTAAAAACCCTAAACCCTAAACCCTAAAACCCTAAACCCTAAAACCCAAAACCCTAAAACCCTAAAACCCTAAAACCCTAAACCCTAAACCCTAAACCCTAAAACCCCTAAACCCTAAACCAAACCCTAAACCCTAAAAAACCCTAAAACCCTAAAAACCCTAAACCCTAAAACCCTAAAACCCTAAGAACCTAAAACCCTAAGAACCTAAGAACCTAAAAAAAACCTAAAAACCTAAGCCCAGTGACCTGGCCTCCTAACCCTAGAATTCTAGGACCTCATCTACTCATCTTCCTGTTTCTGGCCTTAGATAAGCCCTGGATTCTAATTGGCCTTGTTATTGCTACTCATCTTATCTTATTCAGCTACTCATCTTATCTTATTCAGCTACTCATCTTATCTTATTCAGCTACTCATCTTATCTTATTCAGCTACTCATCTTATCTTATTCAGCTACTCATCTTATCTTATTCAGCTACTCATCTTCCTGTTTCTGGCCTTAGATAAGCCTTGATTCTAATTTGCCTTGTTATTGCTACTCATCTTATTCAGCTACTCATCTTATCTTATTCAGCTACTCATCTTCCTGTTTCTGGCCTAGATAAGCCTTGATTCTAATTTGCCTTGTTATGGCTACTCATCTTATTTTATTCAGCTACTCATCTTATCTTACTCAGCTACTCATCTTATCTTATTCAGCTACTCATCTATCTTATTCAGCTACTCATCTTATTCAGCTACTCATCTTATTCAGCTACTCATCTTATCTTATTCAGCTACTCATCTTATCTTATTCAGCTACTCATCTTCCTGTTTCTGGCCTTAGATAAGCCTTGATTCTAATTTGCCTTGTTATTGCTACTCATCTTATTCAGCTACTCATCTTATCTTATTCAGCTACTCATCTTATCTTATTCAGCTACTCATCTTATCTTATTCAGCTACTCATCTTCCTGTTTCTGGCCTTAGATAAGCCTTGATTCTAATTTGCCTTGTTATTGCTACTCATCTTATTCAGCTACTCATCTTATCTTATTCAGCTACTCATCTTATCTTATTCAGCTACTCATCTTCCTGTTTCTGGCCTTAGATAAGCCTTGATTCTAATTTGCCTTGTTATTGCTACTCATCTTATCTTATTCAGCTACTCATCTTCCTGTTTCTGGCCTTAGATAAGCCTTGATTCTAATTTGCCTTGTTATTGCTACTCATCTTATTCAGCTACTCATCTTATCTTATTCAGCTACTCATCTTATCTTATTCAGCTACTCATCTTATTCAGCTACTCATCTTATCTTATTCAGCTACTCATCTTATCTTATTCAGCTACTCATCTTATCTTATTCAGCTACTCATCTTATCTTATTCAGCTACTCATCTTATCTTATTCAGCTACTCATCTTATCTTATTCAGCTACTCATCTTATCTTATTCAGCTACTCATCTTATCTTATTCAGCTACTCATCTTATCTTATTCAGCTACTCATCTTCCTGTTTCTGGCCTTAGATAAGCCTTGATTCTAATTTGCCTTGTTATTGCTACTCATCTTATTCAGCTACTCATCTTATCTTATTCAGCTACTCATCTTATCTTATTCAGCTACTCATCTTATCTTATTCAGCTACTCATCTTCCTGTTTCTGGCCTCACATCATACTTGATTCGAAAATGCCTGGTTATTGCTACTCATGTTATTGCGACTCACCTCATATCTTAACTCATCTACACCTCATATCTTAACGCAACACACCTCATATCGTATCTCAGCACACCTCATATCGTAT
>NW_012237029.1:0-2064 GCF_000981445.1 Babesia bigemina
ACTCCACATGGCTCCTTAACCCAGACTACATCGGCCCTTTACCCACTCTACATCGCCCCTTTATCCACTCCACATCGCCCCTTTACCCACTCTAAATCGCTCCCTAACCCACTCTACATCGCTCCATAATCCACTCTACATCGCTCCCTAATCCACTCTACATCGCTCCCTAATCCACTCTACATCGCTCCCTAACCCACTCTACATCGCCCCTTAACCCACTCTACATCGCCCCTTTACCCACTCTACATCGCGCCTTTAACACACATGTAAAGCCCGAAGATCGACTGTATGCCGGTCGACTCTCGAGGATCCCCGGCACGGTTGATGAGAGCTTTGTTGTAGGTGGACCAGTTGGTGATTTTGAACTTTTGCTTTGCCACGGAACGGTCTGCGTTGTCGGGAAGATGCGTGATCTGATCCTTCAACTCAGCAAAAGTTCGATTTATTCAACAAAGCCGCCGTCCCGTCAAGTCAGCGTAATGCTCTGCCAGTGTTACAACCAATTAACCAATTCTGATTAGAAAAACTCATCGAGCATCAAATGAAACTGCAATTTATTCATATCAGGATTATCAATACCATATTTTTGAAAAAGCCGTTTCTGTAATGAAGGAGAAAACTCACCGAGGCAGTTCCATAGGATGGCAAGATCCTGGTATCGGTCTGCGATTCCGACTCGTCCAACATCAATACAACCTATTAATTTCCCCTCGTCAAAAATAAGGTTATCAAGTGAGAAATCACCATGAGTGACGACTGAATCCGGTGAGAATGGCAAAAGCTTATGCATTTCTTTCCAGACTTGTTCAACAGGCCAGCCATTACGCTCGTCATCAAAATCACTCGCATCAACCAAACCGTTATTCATTCGTGATTGCGCCTGAGCGAGACGAAATACGCGATCGCTGTTAAAAGGACAATTACAAACAGGAATCGAATGCAACCGGCGCAGGAACACTGCCAGCGCATCAACAATATTTTCACCTGAATCAGGATATTCTTCTAATACCTGGAATGCTGTTTTCCCGGGGATCGCAGTGGTGAGTAACCATGCATCATCAGGAGTACGGATAAAATGCTTGATGGTCGGAAGAGGCATAAATTCCGTCAGCCAGTTTAGTCTGACCATCTCATCTGTAACATCATTGGCAACGCTACCTTTGCCATGTTTCAGAAACAACTCTGGCGCATCGGGCTTCCCATACAATCGATAGATTGTCGCACCTGATTGCCCGACATTATCGCGAGCCCATTTATACCCATATAAATCAGCATCCATGTTGGAATTTAATCGCGGCCTCGAGCAAGACGTTTCCCGTTGAATATGGCTCATAACACCCCTTGTATTACTGTTTATGTAAGCAGACAGTTTTATTGTTCATGATGATATATTTTTATCTTGTGCAATGTAACATCAGAGACTTTGAGACACAATTCATAGAGGATGCACGCGATATGGATGAGACGCAGCAGTCTGGCAGTCAGGCACGTAGTGGAACACCGTGCAGTCGTACGATACCACGTCGCCGCGCGTGAATGGACGCGTGTCGGGTATGCCGTGGCAGGCCACCTCGTTCACCGAAATGCATATCGCCTTCGGGAACCCGTGGAAGCCCACGCCAGCCGGGTACGCGCCTCTCGACACGATGAATTCCTGCCCCAAGCGATCAATGTCCTCCGCAGTAGCGCCTTCAGCGGTTGCATCCATGCACCGCTTTAGGCAGTCGGCAGCTACGCGTGCCGCTGCGCGCATAGCCGCGATCTGCTGAGCATTCTTTACCTCCGCATGTACGCAGGGCTGGGAGTAGTACGCACGTAACTCGCTCTCGTTGCGGGAAGCGGCGTACGGCGGGCGTGTGATATGCGCCGGAATGGGCTGTGGCGGCAGCACCTGGTACGCTCCTGAGCATGTGTTATACAGACGTAACAACGATTGACGTCGGCCGACTTCAGCCGGGGCCATCATGGAAACGTAAACAAAACTCACCCATCCAGTCTAGTTGGGCCAAAAACCGTTAACTTATCTTGACGTAGGGTCGGGGTGAACTGTTTTTTCTTAGA
>NW_012237030.1:0-3413 GCF_000981445.1 Babesia bigemina
TAAAGTCTTTTGCATATTTTTGACACTGATCCACCAAGGAACTTGCCTGTGTCAAATTTTTTTCTGTGGAAGTCATGGGCCTTTCTTTATCAATTATATTCGGCAATTTAGTTTGTAACTCTTCTTTTTTATAGTTTTTCATGCCTCTTTGAAGGTTTTTAATTGCCGTTTTAACAAGGTCATTTGATGTCTTTACTTTACCATTATACCCCCGCACCCCTGCGACCACCTCCGCAATCGCAGCATTAAAACCTTTTTTACCGGCGTGTTTATTGGTGTCAAGTACCTTTATTACAGGCGTAATTGTCTCTTTATGCTGCCCTAAATGCTCTTTGATGTTACTAAGCACACCACTCAAAAATCCCATCACCCCGTCACACAGCCTGTCCAAGTCAGAGTACACAATCCCAGAGCCGTCGTAGCCTTTGGAAGATGGATTGAAGCCGAGGAAGGTTTCGAGGCCGGAACATAAATTAACAAGGATATTTTTAGGCTCATTTGGATGATTCTTGAAATTCTCATAAAATTCACAAAGCTCCTTCACTTTCTCCAATGCCTCCAACTTGGACTGCAATTTGGCTGGGTCAGCAGAGGGAGAGGGGGAAGAAGGAGAGTTATTATTAAGGTTATTAGGCTTACTAAGTTGATCATTAAGACGCTGAATTTCTGCAGTAACTAACTTATTAAGCTCACTAATTTTCTTGGTGTCACCAGCCTGGACACCAGACTTGACAGACTCAGAAAGGGTAGTAACAAGAGAAGAGTAAACATTTTTAAGCTCTTCAGTACTGTTAATTTTAGCGATAATAGCATTCTTAACGGCTTTCTTAACACTGTCACTTTGACCAACAAATCCTCCAAGTTGGCCAGCCAGGTGACCAAGGCTAATGAGCTTGGAGTCAATGTCATTCAAGGCTCTTATAGTAGCATCGTCAGTGAGAAAATGGTCACTATCAACAAGTTATTAGGATGGTTTAAAGAGGTCATAGCGTTAATAAGACAAGGTAATTCGAGGGATGTGGAGTGGGTAAAGGGGCGATGTAGAGTGGGTTAAGGAGCGATGTAGAGTGGGTTAAGGGGCGATGTAGAGTGGATAAGGGAGCGATGTAGCGTGGGTTAGGGAGCGATGTAGAGTGGGTAAAGGAGCGATGTAGAGTGGGTAAAGGGGCGATGTGGAGTGGGTAAAGGGGCGATGTAGAGTGGATAAAGGGGCGATGTGGAGTGGGTTAGGGAGCGATGTACAGTGGATTAGGGAGCGATGTTGAGTGGGTAAGGGAGCGATGTAGAGTGGATTAAGGAGCGATGTAGCATGGGTAAAGGGGCGATGTAGCATGGGTAAAGGGGCGATGTAGAGTGGGTAATAATCACCACTTGTGTCACTGCCATCGCTCCCGTAACCATGTCATCGCTGCCGTGACCATGTCATCGCTGCCGTGACCATGTCATCGCTGCCGTAACCATGTCATCGCTGCCGTGACCATGTCATCGCTGCCGTGACCATGTCATCGCTGCCGTGACCATGTCATCGCTGCCGTAACCATGTCATCGCTGCCGTGACCATGTCATCGCTGCCGTGACCATGTCATCGCTGCCGTAACCATGTCATCGCTGCCGTGACCATGTCATCGCTGCCGTGACCATGTCATCGCTGCCGTGACCATGTCATCGCTGCCGTAGCCATGTCATCGCTGCCGTAACCATGTCATCGCTGCCGTGGCCATGTCATCGCTGCCGTAACCATGTCATCGCTACCGTAACCATGTCATCGCTGCCGTGGCCATCAACTTGGTCAGCACTTTGGTCAGCACGTTGGTCACCACATTGGTCAGCACTTTGGTCAGGTGCTTGATCAGCACTTTGGTCATCACTTTGGTCAGCACATTGGTCAGCACATTGGTCAGCACTTTGGTCATGGCATTGGTCAGGTGCTTGGTCACCTCACTGCTCATGTGATTGGTCATCAGTGCAATCATTACTGTCTACAACATTAGGTGTCAGTTGTCAGTTAGGTGATCAGTGGGATTTGGATTACGATGTTGGCGCTAACAGATTGCGGAGATCAGCTGTAAAACGCGATGCAGAAGGGTATCTTGCGTACGAGGAAATCGCGGATGTTGCGGCCCACCGGAAAGCGGAAGATGCACAGGTCGAGCAGGATGATGGCGACGATGATGGCAACGATGACGGCGGCGATGACCGAGTAGGGAGTGGTCACCTCACTGCTCATGTGCTTGGTCATCAACGCGATCACTATTTTGTCTATAACATTAGATGTCAGTTGCCAGTTAGGTTAACGTGATCAGCTGCGCAGTAGATACCGCACCCTGTGGAACGGCCGGATGCGGAAGTAGACCATGACGCAGATGACGACGATGATGAGGGCGACGGGGATGATGATGTAAGGGGCGGCAGTTATGGTCACCGCACTGCTCATGTAATTTGCCATCAAGCAATCATTACTGTCTACAACATTAGATGTGAGTTGCCAGTTAGGTGATCAATGGGATTATGATTAACAAAGTTTGCGCTAACAATCGCTGAGTTTAGCTGTAAAACGCGATGCAGAACGGTACTTTGCGTACGAGGAAATCGCGGATGTTGCGGCCCACCGGGAAGCGGAAGATGCACAGGTCGAGCAGGATGATGGCGACGATGATGGCAACGATGACGGCGGCGATGGCTTGGGGGTCAGGGCGGAAACCTGTGGAGGCATCTGGATTAGAGTCTCTAGAGGAATCTTCATCAGTGCCAAGAACGGACAAGCGCCGATCACTGGTTGCGTGATGCTGAGTATCGGAGGAAGTAGTGAGAGGCTGTGGAGCGGGGGGTTTGCAGGTTTCAGGCTCCTGTACACATTTCTGTTTACAACATGTACATTGACACTGGGGGTTGGTACACTTTATCTTTACGGAACCACATCCGTCAGGATGGCAGTCCTTGCTTTTTTGGCGATATAGGAGAAACCTTCCGTAACATACATCGCAACCCCTGCCATTTGGACATATTTTACACACCATGGACAGCAATAACAAACCTCAAACGTTCTACATCCATAACCACAATCGTTACACGGGTAACCGTATATTCTCCCACTCATCTTTCCTGCTCCCTCACACTCCCCTCAACCTGCAACCATATCAATCACTCAAGCAGCACTCACCTACTGCAACACTAACACTGCCGCTCCCACTTCCCTCAACCTGGAGAAATATCAATCTCCTAAGCAACGCACTCACCAACTACTACAGCTACCACTGACGCTCCCAGTCCCTCACCTGCAAAATGGCCATCACTCCAGCAAGGCCTTCACACTGCAACCGTTAAATGCCCGCCAGTCCCTCACTGAGTTATCCTAGAGATAATGATAATGGCCGCTTGTCACACCTCCTCGCGACGTCTTTACCGGACTAAAA
>NW_012237031.1:0-2026 GCF_000981445.1 Babesia bigemina
TTGGGACGCACAGATGCGCCAAGTGGTGACCAACGTGTTGACCAAGTTGATGGTCACGGCAGCGATGACATGGTCACGGCAGCGATGACATGACATGGTTACCGCAGCGATGACATGGACACGGCAGCGATGACATGGTTACGGCAGCGATGACATGGTCACGGCAGCGATGACATGGTCACGGCAGCGATGTCATGGACACGGCAGCGATGACATGGTTACGGCAGCGATGACATGGTCACAAGTGGTGATCATTATCCACTCCACATCGCTCCCTAATCCACTCTACATCGCCGCTTAACCCACTCTACATCGCCCCTTTATCCACTCCACATCGCTCCCTAACCCACTCCACATCGCTCCCTAATCCACTCCACATCGCTCCTTATCCACTCTACATCGCCCCTTTACTCACTCTACATCGCTCCCTGACCCACTCCACATCGCTCCCTAATCCACTCCACATCGCTCCTTATCCACTCTACATCGCCCCTTTATCCACTCTACATCGCCCCTTAACCCACTCTACATCGCTCCCTAACTCACTCTACATCGCCCCTTAACCCACTCTACATCGCTCCTTTATCCACTCTACATCGCCCCTTAACCCACCTTACATCGCCCCTTAATCCACTCTACATCGCTCCTTAACCCACTCCACATCGCTACCTAACCCACTCTACATCGCCCCTTTAACCACTCTACATCGCCCCTTTATCCACTCTACATCGCTCCTTAACCCACTCCGCATCGCTCCATAACCCACTCTACATCCCTCGAATTACCTCGCCATAATACCGCTATGACCTCTTTAAACTACAATAATAACTTGTACCTTGTCACCCTTCACTTCCCCTCTTCCACCTCTTGCCACTGCCCTGACCATGTGCCGCCTAGGGAGCTTGACAAGAAATTTGACAAAATTTAAAACCTCAAAAACACCTCAAATAACACCCCTAATAACATCCTTACTAACCTCTGCTCTGGCGTCGAAACTTTCCTCGGCTTCAACTCTGAATCCAAAGGCTACAATGGCAAGGGGATTGTGTACTCCGACCTGGATAGGCTGTGTGACGGGGTGATGGGATTTTTGTATCAGGTGCTTAAGGATGTCAGCGAGAAACAGCCTTATGAATCAGGTTAGCGAATGTTTTTAGACCGTTTAATTCGTGAAATATATGCCAAATTATGTTCAGGTGTTGAAGGCTTCAAGAGCGTCGTAGACCGTGTCATCAGCAGGGTGAAGCAGTACAATGAGAAAGTTGTAGACTCAAATGACAAGGTAAGTGAACCGATTAATGAACTATTAGGTAAGGTGAGAGACGAGTATACCAAGTCAATTACTAGCATTCCAGATAAAACGGACTTGAAAATCATGACTCCAGAAGAAATCGGCAAGATTGTCTCGCCCGTTGATAAGTTGAGAGATGCGTGCATAAGCAGCGCAAAGTCATTTGACACCAAACTTACTAAGTTAACTAAGCATATTAATGATCTTAATTATAAATTGCGTGACAGTGTAAAAACTACGCGTGAGCGTATTCAGCTTGAGACTGCACGTGTTGAGGCGATGTCCAAAAAGGAACGCGAGAACTACGACGCGGTTATAAAGCTGCTCGAAGATTCCGCAGAAAACTTGAAAAAAGTGGTAAACCAAAAAGTTAAGAATGATGTGAGTTCGCTAGTCGCGGAGTTGAAGAGAAGGGTTTCGGAGATTTTGAAAAAGCTGGAGACAATTTTTTCCAGTTTGCAGCAGTATGTCAGCAAGTTGCAGGAATGGATTAAGAAAGCAGATGCCGACGTTAAGTCGGCACACGCGCAGGTTGAAAGTATATTGAGGGAAGTGAATGAGAATCCCATGTCGGCAAACAGGCAGAATGTCGAGGCCGCCGCACTGCAGTTGAAAGGAAAGCGGAAGAGTTTGTTGCTGCAGGACAGAAGGCAAAAGAGACGTTGCGAAACAGTAAGCTGCGCTTGCGATGTAAAAAGATGACAAGCCCTTAAAGGGATTTTTAAGGTGAAGATC
>NW_012237032.1:0-5176 GCF_000981445.1 Babesia bigemina
GCCGGCCCCTCTTCCCTTCCTAGAAGCGGCCCGCAGCTTTCGTGTGGTCCCAGTCGGGTCTCTGCGCTCGAACCATACATTGTTAGTCTATTAGTTTGTACAGTGAACTTTGGCTCATGCGGGTTGCATTTCCACGCCGTGGTTTATTTTCTCTGCTGGTATTTATCGGGACCAGACCTCCTTTATTTGACTTATCCAAAGAGTACGAAGGGGCCCCTCTCTAGCACCTCGTGAATGGCAGAGACGTACTAACCACACGGTAAATTGCTTTTTGACGGCTCGAGCGCAACGGGAATTTGTCCTTCTATGTTTTCGCGTGTATTCTAGATCCTCATACAGAGGTCCTCGCAGGTTTTCGGGTTGTCAGAGCCTGTCTGCGACAACTTAATACACCCCGACGTTGTATGTGGATAGGATGATAAACCCCCACTTCGCCCAAAAGTTAATAACTTCGTTCCACCTCCGGGGTGAGTAGAAAAACCACTGTTAAAGAAATTTCACATCCCCGGGAAACCAATTAACTGAAGTTTCCAAGGCAGCCCCCAACGGAGCGATGGACAAGCTAAGCGATGTATCGCCAGTACTTAAAGGCGCTGATACCAATCTAAGCACATATTCAAACTGGGTTAAAAGTTTCTATGAAAAGTTCCTGACGTCCCTCCAATCCCAGCCCGACCTCTCCGACCACTCCCCTCGTCTCACCCCCCTCACCGGCGCCCTCTCCGCCCTGCTGTCCACAATGCACGACCACAAACACTTCTCTGCCGCCGTCTCCCGCAAGCTCGCCGACCTCCAAACACAGCTCGTCACCCTCACCCCCTCTGCATTCTCCCAGGCCTCCCCGCTGCTCAACGTCGTCAGGGCCGGCGTCCAGGCGTTCCACGGGGAGCTCGCGAAGCAGTACGTCAGCAGGTACTCGGGGGAGACGTTTGGCGCTGAGCTCGTCGAAAAAGATAAATTAACGCCGTACGGAACCAAGTTAAGTAAGCTTTTCCTGAGCGTAGTTTCGACCTTAAGGTCTTCGTTGGCTTCTCTGAGACGAGGTTCCAGAAATCTTAGCGGACAACAAGCAACCGCTTTTAGTGACCTCGCAAGACTCGTCGCCGATCAAGGCTACGATGTTTGCGACTCCACAACTGAACAAAATGGAGAAGTAAAAAGACACTTGACTGGTAAAGGAATACAAATGTACCTTGTAGGCAACGACTATAATCATGTGTACCATACAGACAACAACGTTAGACGACCACTCGAAAATATGTACATTTACCTTAACGATTACTACAAAATCGGTCACATAGCTACTTCATCGTCAAAGAGACGCCCGTGTTCCATATACGAGATGCTCTGTTGGCTGTCTGGTCTGCCTTGCAATGACGTCTATGAGGATCTATGGCGTGACGCTGTCAGCGAGCTATTCGTCGATCCTAAGAACCAGCCAACTGAGAACGGTGACATTCCCGTGACCGTTGTCAGCGAGCAACCACTACAGGCGTATCCACACCCAATTGAGTGTAACGAAGCACAGAGAGCAGTGAAGCGCCTGTGTTCCAGAGCATATGACGTGCTGACTGAGATCATCGGCTACGGCGACGCATACACAATTTATGCCGTTGACCTCTGCAATAACTCGCTTAATCTACATTATCCAACTGATGCTGCCAGTTGCCTGGAACTATTGCTGGACATCCTACGCAGATTGTTACCAGTCTTCAGATTTTTGCATAGCCAGTGTAAGCTTGGAACTAAGCATTTCGGTTGGTCAAATTGTCTGTACGGCAAGGATATCTTGAACGGTAAATCGCATTGTGATAAGCATCCAGATGACAAGCAAACCGACTGCCTGCCCAGATCACCGCTTCAAGCGTACCTAAGTGACACGTTAACCGGCCATCTACCTCACCACGTTACTTCAATCGGATGCAAATCCGTATGCAGCAATTGCCCCAAGGGCCTCCCCGGACAGCCGTGTCTGACGCCCCTTGGCTTTAGGGGTTTCTCTGGGAGTACGAAGCCAGGTAAACACCTATCCAAAGTGCTAACCAATTTCTTCGACAAACTAGATGTCACACCGATATTCGGTCTAATGACCAAACCACCATCCACTTTGCCAGAACACTTCCAGTTCGCGTTGTCGTTGTCCAATATGCTAAAGAATGACGGCTCTCGTACAAATGACGTCAAAACAGCCTTCGACACATCAGCCAGGGAAGAGTCCATCGATCTATATAAGGAACCAGACAAACTCACAACTGCGCTTCGCAATGCATATGGCAGCCACGGTAGCTCAGGCCATTCGAAATTCACGGAAGTCGACCTGTCCACGCTTTCGGTATCGACGCCATGTACGTTTGCTAGTAGCGATAAGCTTCATTGCGCTCCGTATCTTAAATCTCTATGCGAGGATTCATACACCTATCTCGCCGAGAAGCATTCAGAACTGTATTTTTCATGGGCTCTCTATTTACCATTGGCATTGTACGATTGCTTGAAATCACTGCTGGACTCATTCGGCAATATCTCCTGCCGCGACTGGGGATGCAGTCGTTGTACGCATGGCACCAAATGTTCTCGCGGTAAGCACGGCATTGAGAACTGTCAGTGTCGCGGAATTGTCGAATGCCGCGGTGTAAGTAGTACCTTCTACAGTTACGGATTCACATTTGGCGATTCGACTAAATTACACGGCGATACCAGTAAGAGTTACTGCCATCATTTCCACATACAACTGAAAAATGTATTGCAATCGACACATTTCACAGCATTGTTCAAGGAGTGCGACAACTACATGTGGATGATCAGGCAGCCGTTTATATGGCTCAACGTCGCACTCTGGTCACTCTCCCTCTTCTACCTCATCTGCGTAATGGTTGGCAGACTGGATGTGCTCCACATACGCTCACACCTGAGATCACCATCATCGCACAGGATTACTGCGCAATCATTGTTGGCTGCTGCGCAAGTCGGAAGGCTTGCCAAGATATCGTATCTACAGCCATGATTGTATTCACACTTGTAATTCACACAACTCACGTAACAACTCACCTACTCACCTAACAAACAAACGTAGTCTAATGTGTCGAATCACTAATCAATCGTTGTATGTGATTGTGTAGTAGCTAACTAAAGTGTTGACCAAGATGCTCCCCAAAGTGTTGACCAATGTGCTGACCAAAGTGGTGACCAACCACCTGACCAAAGTGGTGACCAATGCCATGACCAAAGTGCTGACCAATCACCTGACCAAAGTGGTGACCAAGCACCTGACCAAAGCGGTGACCAATGCCATGACCGGAGTGGTGACCAATGCCATGACCAAGGTGCTGACCAATGCCACGACCAACGTGGTGACCAAGCACCTGACCTAAGTGGTGACCAACGTGGTGACCAATGTGCTGACCAATGCCATGACCAAAGTGGTGACCAATGCCATGACCACAGTGTTGACCAACCACCTGACCAAGTCAATGGTCACGGCAGCGATGACATGGTTACGGCAGCGATGGCATGGTCACGGCAGCGATGGCATGGTCACGGCAGCGATGACATGGACACGGCAGCGATGACCTGGTCACGGCAGCGATGTCATGGTCACAAGTGGTGATTATTATCCACCCTTCATCGCTCCTTTATCCACTGTACATCGCCCCTTTACCCACTCCACATCGCCCCTTAACCCACTCCACATCGCCCCTTTATCCACTCTACATCGCTCGAATTACCTCGCCATAATACCGCTATGACCTCTTTAGACCACAATAATAACTTGTGCCTTGTCCCCCTTCACTTCCCCTCTTCCACCTCTTGCCACTGCCCTGACCATGTGCCGCCTAGGGAGCTTGGCAAGAAATTTGACAAAATTTAAAACCCTAAAATTACCTCAAATAACAACCCTACTAACATCCTTAATAACCTCTGCACTGGCCTCGAAACCTTCCTCGGCTTCAACTCTGAGACCAAAGGCTACGATGGCAATGGGATTGTGTACTCTGACTTGGACAGGCTGTGTGACGGGGTGATGGCGTTTTTGTATCAGGTGCTTAAAGATGTCAGCGAGAAACAGCCTTACAGTGTGGGTAAAGAGGAACTAAAAAAACTTGTTAGTGACCTTAAAACTAAATTATCCACCGGGCGTAAGGGTTTTGAGGTCATTGCGCAGGTGGCGGAGAGGGTGGGGGGGTATAATGGTTTAGTAAAGCAAAGTAATGAAGCCGTAAGAGATAAGATAACAAATTTAGATGAACAAATGGAACAAGTTAAAAAAGATGTTAAAGAAACATATCCTACAAAAGATGAAAAAGATGCTGAACCTGTTGCAGACAAAATCAATGCCTCCCAGAGCAAAGTAACTGAGATCGTAAAAAAATGTCAACAACTTGCCAAAACTTTTAAAGCAGACATACTTACCTTAAAAGATAAAATTAAAGATTTAGGTCATGAAGCAAACGAACAAATTAATAAAGCCAGAGACAATGTGGAGCGTGAAGGTCAGCGTCTTGGCAGGGTGCAGAAGAATGAGAAAGAACAGTACGAGGAGATGGAGAAGAAAATTACAAGTGTTCTGTTAGTCGTAAAAGATAAGTTGAATCAGGAAATTAGGAGCCAGGTGAATGGACTTATTAGTCTACTAAATGAGAAGGTCAAAAACATTTTGAAGGAGTGTAGGCATATTTGTCGTACGCTTGAAAATTATCTTCTGGATCTGGATAAGTGGATGGAGACGGCCAAAGCATATATTGATGATGTAATGGAAAAACAGGTGGGAGCAATAAAAAAAGAAATTGATGGCGAGTCGGCAAATAAAAACAAGAATAAACTGGACGAGTCTATTGAGACGCTCGGCAGTCAACTTGGTGATAAGGCGCAGCAGTTGGCAGCCTGGAATTCGGCGGCCGGGAGCGTTGTAACGCAAGCGAAGCAGAAGTGTACGCAGATTGGTGGGATGGTTGAGACTACAAGATCAGACGATAAGAGTAAAATTTATGGGTTAGCAAGCGACATGAAAGATAAGGCTGATAAGCTGAGGCAGGCGGCGAAACACATTAAGCAGAACATTGGTGATCGGGTGCAGGGAGCGCTTCAGCAGGTGAAATCCATGGACGAGGCGCTGAAGAAGGATTTGTATAAGGTGAAGCAGGCGGTGGAGGGGCAGATGACGGGGATTAAGGAGGCGACT
>NW_012237033.1:0-2530 GCF_000981445.1 Babesia bigemina
CCCCTTAATCCACTCTACATCGCTCCTTAACCCACTCTACATCGCCCCTTTATCCACTCTCCATCGCTACCTAACCCACTCCACATCGCCCCTTTACCCACTCTACATCGCCCCTTAACCACCCTTCATCGCCCCTTTATCCACTCCACATCGCTCCTCTACCCACTCTACATCGCCCCTTTACCCACTCTACATCGCCCCTTAACGCACTCTACATCGCTCCCTAACCCACTCTACATCGCCCCTTAACCCACTCCACATCGCTCCTTATCCACTCCACATCGCCCCTTTATCCACTCCACATCGCCCCTTTACCCACTCCACATCGCCCCTTAACCCACTCCACATCGCTCCTTTATCCACTCTACATCGCCCCTTTACCCACTCTACATCGCTCCCTAATCCACTCCACATCGCCCCTTAACCCACTCTACATCGCCCCTTAACCCACCTTACATCGCTCCCTTATCCACTCTACATCGCTCCCTAACCCACTCTACATCGCCCCTTAACCCACTCTACATCGCCCCTTAACCCACTCTACATCGCCCCTAATCCACTCTACATCGCTCCCTAACCCACTCTACATCGCTCCCTAACCCACTCTACATCGCTCCTTTATCCACTCTACATCGCCCCTTTATCCACTCTACATCGCTCCTTTATCCACTCCACATCGCCCCTTATCCACTCTACATCGCTCCTTATCCACTCTACATCGCTCCCTAACCCACTCTACATCGCCCCTTACCCACTCTACATCGCCCCTTTATCCACTCTACATCGCCCCTTTATCCACTCTACATCGCCCCTTTATCCACTCTACATCGCCCCTTTATCCACTCTACATCGCCCCTTAACCCACTCTACATCGCTCCCTAACCCACTCTACATCGCTCCTTAACCCACTCTACATCGCCCCTTATCCACTCTACATCGCCCCTTTACCCACTCTACATCGCCCCTTTACCCACTCTACATCGCCCCTTTATCCACTCTACATCGCCCCTTAACCCACTCTACATCGCCCCTTAATCCACTCTACATCGCCCCTTAACCCACTCTACATCGCTCCTTTACCCACTCTACATCGCCCCTTTATCCACTCTACATCGCTCCTTAACCCACTCTACATCGCCCCCTTTATCCACTCTACATCGCCCCTTTATCCACTCTACATCGCTCCTTTATCCACTCTACATCGCTCCTTTACCCACTCTACATCGCCCCTTTATCCACTCTACATCGCTCCTTAACCCACTCTACATCGCCCCCTAACCCACTCCACATCGCTCCTTTATCCACTCTACATCGCTCCTTAACCCACTCCACATCGCCCCTTAACCCACTCTACATCGCCCCTTAACCCACTCTACATCGCTCCCTAACCCACTCTACATCGCTCCCTTACCCACTCTACATCGCTCCTTAATCCACTCCACATCGCCCCTTAACCCACTCTACATCGCTCCCTAACCCACTCTACATCGCTCCCTAACCCACTCTACATCGCCCCTTAACCCACTCCACACCGCTCCGTTATCCACTCTACATCGCCCCTTAACCCACTCTACATCCCTCGAATTACCTCGTCTTATTACCGCTATGACCTCTTTAGACCACAATAATAACTTGTGCCTTGTCACCCTTCACTTCCCTTCTTCCACCTCCTGCCACTGCCCTGACCATGTGCCGCCTAGGGAGCCTGGCAAGAAATTTGACAAAATTTAAAACCTTAAAATTACCTCAAATAACAACCCTACTAACATCCTTAATAACCTCTGTTCCGGCCTCGAAACCTTCCTCGGCTTCAATCCATCCTCCAAAGGCTACACTGGCCAGGGGATTGTCTACTCTGACCTTGACAGGCTGTGTGACGGGGTGATGGGATTTTTGAGTGGTATTCTCAGTAACATCAAAGAGCATTTAGGGCAGCATAAAAATGAAATAAATATTGCAATTGAAGCTCTTAAGCAAAATAAACACGCCGGTAAAAACGGTTTTAATGTTGCGATTGTAAAGGTGGTCGCAGGGGTGCGGGGGTATAATGGTAATGTAAAGTCTTCTAATGAAGCAGTGAAAAAACCAATTGAAAAACTAAAAGAAGATATGAAGAAGTATACAAAAGGAAAATTAGATGAAATTAAAGATGACGCAGACGTCGGTGATTCTGACCTTTCTGATGCTGTTACCGGAATTGGTAAAAAGTACAATGAGTTTATTAACTCAACTTTTGAAGTGCTGACTGCGTTGTCAAAAGCCGAAGAAGGCAGCAAAGCAATCAGTGATCTCAATCATAATTGTAAGAATAAAATTATTAATGCTGAAAAGACAATCAGGCATGAGTATGATACACTACAGATGACGTTTCAGAATCAATACACAGACTTAGAGAGATGTATTAATAGTGTGAATAGACATTTCAGTGCTCTTGAGCAACGGGTGAATAGTCTGGCAAGAGATCAAATTACAAAACTGGTAGATGAGATAAAAAAGAATTGAGTAACGCAGGCGAAAGAATGTCTCTCAA
>NW_012237034.1:0-2805 GCF_000981445.1 Babesia bigemina
TCTGAAAACGTAAGATAATTTTGACGCTGTACTATCATCTTTTTGACTCTTAAGTAACTCCATATTACCGTTATTATCACCACCAATTTGTCTCATCAACCCCTTGAACCCGATAGTCAGATCCCTCTCAATCTCCTCCGGCAACTCCTTCAACTCCTTTTCGACCTTGTCCGCGAACGCGGTGAGGAGGGATTTGATGGAGGACACGTAGTTGCGGCGGGCGGCGGTGATGACGCTGTACATCGACCCTATAACCGCTCCGGATAGCTCCATAACCCACTCTACATCGCCCCTTAACCCAGTCTACATCGCCCCTTTACCCACTCTACATCGCTCCTTTATCCACTCTACATCGCTCCTTAAGCCACTCTACATCGCCCCTTAACCCACTCTACATCGCTCCTTAACCCACTCTACATCGCTCCTTAACCCACTCTACATCGCCCCTTTATACACTCCACATCGCCCCTTAACCCACTCTACATCGCCCCTTAACCCACTCTACATCGCCCCTTTACCCACTCTACATCGCCCCTTTACCCACTCTACATCGCCCCTTTACCCACTCTACATCGCCCCTTAACCCACTCCACATCGCCCCTTTACCCACTCCACATCGCCCCTTTATCCACTCTACATCGCCCCTTATCCACTCTACATCGCTGCCTAATCCACTCCACATCGCCCCTTAACCCACTCTACATCGCCCCTTAACCCACTCTACATCGCCCCTTTACCCACTCTACATCGCTCCCTAACCCACTCTACATCGCCCCTTTACCCACTCTACATCGCTCCTTAATCCACTCTACATCGCCCCTTATCCACTCTACATCGCTCCTTAAACCACTCCACATCGCTCCTTTATCCACTCTACATCGCCCCTTAAACCACTCTACATCGCTCCTTAAACCACTCTACATCGCTCCTTAAACCACTCTACATCGCTCCTTAAACCACTCTACATCGCCCCTTTACCCACTCTACATCGCTCCCTTATCCACTCTACATCGCCCCTTAACCCACTCTACATCGCTCCCTAATCCACTCTACATCGCTCCTTTATCCACTCTACATCGCTCCCTAACCCACTCTACATCGCCCCTTAACCCACTCTACATCGCTCCTTATCCACTCTACATCGCTCCTTTACCCACTCTACATCGCTCCCTAACCCACTCTACATCGCTCCCTAATCCACTCCACATCGCTCCTTTATCCACTCTACATCGCCCCTTAACCCACTCCACATCGCCCCTTTAACCACTCTACATCGCTCCTTAACCCACTCTACATCGCCCCTTTATCCACTCTACATCGCCCCTTAACCCACTCTACATCGCCCCTTTATCCACCCTACATCGCCCCTTTATCCACTCTACATCGCTCCATTACCCACTCTACATCGCTCCTTTACCCCTTCTACATCGCCCCTTAACCCACTCCACATCGCCCCTTTAACCACTCTACATCGCCCCTTTGTCTACTCTACATCGCCCCTTAACCCACTCTACATCGCCCCTTTATCCACTCTACATCGCCCCTTTATCCACTCCACATCGCCCCTTAATCCACTCTACATCGCTCCCTAACCCACTCTACATCGCTCCTTCATCCACTCTACATCGCTCCCTAACCCACTCGACATCGCCCCTTAACCCTCTCTACATCGCCCCTTTAACCACTCTACATCGCCCCTTTATCCACTCTACATCGTCCCTTTACCCACTCCACATCGCTCCTTTATCCACTCTACATCGCTCCTTTGACCACTCTCCATCGCCCCTTAACCCACTCTACATCGCCCCTTAACCCACTCTTCATCGCTCCTCTATCCACCCTACATCGCTCCCTAACCCACTCTACATCGCCCCTTTACCCACTCTACATCGCCCCTTTATCCACTCTACATCGCTCCCTAACCCACTCTACATCGCCCCTTTACCCACTCTACATCGCTCCCTAACCCACTCCACATCGCCCCTTAACCCACTCTACATCGCTCTTAACCCACTCCACATCGCCCCTTTATCCACTCTACATCGCCCCTTAACCCACTCCACATCGCCCCTTTACCCACTCCACATCGCCCCTTAACCCACTCTACATCGCCCCTTTATCCACTCTACATCGCTCCTTAACCACCCTTCATCGGCTCCTTAACCCACTCTACATCGCCCCTTAACCCACTCTACATCGCCCCTTATCCACTCTACATCGCCCCTTAACCCACTCTACATCGCCCCTTTATCCACTCTACATCGCTCCCTAACCCACTCTACATCGCTCCCTTATCCACTCTACATCGCTCCTTTATCCACTCTACATCGCTCCCTAATCCACTCTACATCGCCCCTTTACCCACTCTACATCGCCCCTTAATCCACTCCACATCGCTCCCTAACCCACTCTACATCGCCCCTTAATCCACTCTACATCGCTCCCTAATCCACTCCACATCGCCCCTTTACCCACTCTACATCGCTCCCTTATCCACTCCACATCGCTCCCTTATCCACTCCACATCGCTCCTTTATCCACTCTACATCGCTCCCTAACCCACTCTACATCGCTCCCTAATCCACTCCACATCGCTCCCTTATCCACTCTACATCGCTCCCTAACCCACTCCACATCGCTCCTTTACCCACTCTACACCGCCCCTTAACCCACTCCACATCGCCCCTTAACCCACTCCACATCGCCCCTTTATCCACTCTACATCGCTCTCTAACCCACTCTACATCGCTCCCTAACCACTCTACATCGCCCCTTTATCCACTCCACATCGCTCCCTAATCCACT
>NW_012237035.1:0-3874 GCF_000981445.1 Babesia bigemina
TAGCCCTTGCCCGGTTGCCATCTAGCACTTGGCTTAGTTGTGAGCTCAGCACTTGGCTGGTTGCTAGCTTAGCATTTTGCCTGGTTGCTAGCTTAGCACTTTGCCTGGGTGCTAGGTTAGCACTTCGCCTGGTTGCTAGCTTAACACTTTGCCTGGTTGCTCGGTTAACACGTTGCTACGTCGTTCTCTCATAACCTAATTTAGCTGCTATTTTGTTCACAGGTTGCCGCTAGAGTAATTCGAGACATTAGACTACGTTTGTCGGTTAGGTGAGTAGGTGAGTAGTTACGTGAGTTGCTGTGAATTGCAAGTGTGAATACAATTACGGTTGTAGATACGATATCTTGGCAACATTGCCGACACGTGCTGCAGCCAACAATGATTGCGCCATTATCTTGTGAGACGACGGTATCCTCAGGTGTGAGCGTATGTGGAGCACATCCAGTCTGCCAACCATTACGCAGATGAGGTAGAAGAGGGACAGCGACCAGAGCGCCACGGTCATCCACAGGAACGGTGAGCGGATGGTGAACATGAAATTATCAATGGCTTTGAATAACTGCACAAGATGTGAGTCCTTCTCAAATGACTCCGCGAATACTGTACAGAAATCTCTGCACGTGCGTTTTTTCTCAATGCCTGCACTTCCGTTCAGCCTCTCTGGATCGCCGAGAACGAAGCCGTACTTCGCCAATGTCGGCAGCGTGGAATTGCACTTTACAATGGATTTGCATTTGGCATCGTGATGTCGTGGCGGATCATGTTTAGATGTAGTTCTACATTCTTTGATGCACGCTTTTCCATGGCAATTCGATCCCCTGGCACCGCATTTAGAGTTGCACTCATCGTACAGTTTCTTCAGCAGATCGTAGAACGTCGCCGTCAGGTAAACGATCCACGACAAGTACTTATCGGCGTGTTTCGACGAGAACGTCTCGTAGATGGCGTGACCGATGGGACGCAGATAAGGACCGCATACGACGGAGTCCCTCGATGAGCATACGAGACTGCCCAGGCTGCCATCGGAGTGGCCCTTCTTCAATGCTGAGTGACTAGGGGTAAATAAGTGGTAGACTTTTAAATCACCATAAGGACGCCCAAAATTGGCAGCGGTGACTTTCTCTGTAAATGCCAGTTGTTTATGCGTTTGACCGTGCATACCCCAGCGATCGGTGAGGTGATAGTAGAAGCTGAACATGTCCGCCAGGGTTTTCGGTGCACTAGGCAAAAGGCAGTTGAGGTAACCGCACAGTCTAGTGAGCGGGGAATTCGGACGCCCACAAAAATCGTAAAGCACTTCGCGTATATTCTGGCCAATCATCGTATGCGACGCGATGGCACCAATGTCAGCGAAGCCCATTGGCGTTCTGCACGGCATACCAGGTGTATTGCCACACGTGCCACATGACAGACTCGATCCCCTAGCCGCTACCGAATGCGGCAGGTGGCCTTTCAGACCGTCCTCCAAAAACGATTGCAGTGGCGACTTGACGCCGCAGTTGGGAAATTGCTCACCCGTTTGGTTGCCACTTTGGTCGTGCTTTTCATTGCAGTCTTGCTTAGGGCACTGCTTCGTGTTGCACTGCCAGCCCGACCCACCGATGTACCTGCCGTAGTGGCACTCCCTCCAGCCGCTGAGCTGAGTTGTAAGTTGACACCGCTGCAGCAGGAAGTACAGCTGGTGGTAGAGGCGCTTGAGCAGGTCGAACAACGTACACAGCAACTGGATCATGTTGCTAGGGTAATCTAATTTAAGCGAGTTGTCGGAGAACTCACACGCGTAGATTCCGTCCTTGTGACCGTGGCCTAGGATAGCGGTGAGGACGGCGTGGGAGTTGGCAGACACATTGTAGAGCTCGTCGACAACGTCAGTGTATTTGACTGGAGATGGGTGCGCATCGAAAAGCTGCAGCGTTTTAGTACCCGGCCTTTGCTTGTCCTCCTTCATGAACTCAGATTTAACTTGCGCCTTGAGCTTTTCGTACACGGGGTTGAACTGCAGGCCGTTACACCAGACAAGGATTTCGTAAACGGAGCGTGGAGCCCGGGGTTTATCAACACGGGTAAGGTGGCATACACTGAAGTACGTTTTTAAGAGATCATAGAGTTTTCGGATGAGACCGCTCTCCTCCGCGACGGTTACATCAAGCTCGTCCGACCCGGATGCCGATCGAGGAATGTCGGTGACGGGAGATGACTGTTGACTGAACAAATTATGCGTTTGATTTGTTAGGTGTTTGAGAATGCTGCTACCATTGAAGTCTTTTCTGTGATTTAGTTCGCCGTGCTCAGCGTTCTCAGGACGATGGACGTCATACCCGTTGTCGCGGAAGAAGAGAGCGTGGAGGCTGGAGGTATGATCCGACGAATTGTATATTCTGTAGGTCGTCCAATCATAAATATCAAGTCCGTGCTTTAGAGTAGTTAATTCTTGATATAAGATGGGCGTGATGGTGAGACAGATTTTGGCGTAGTTTCTACTTTCCGCCTCGGTGAGTTTCTCCCATTCGATGGTCCTCAAAGAGTACGTCGAAACGTAGGCCTTTTTGAGCTCCTCGACGAGGGGGGTGAAGCCTGCTTTTAGAGCATTGAGGAGTAAGGGGCACTTGGCTGCGCCGTAGGTAGAGGGTTTGAAGGCAGTGACGGCATTATTGAGGGTGTCTAGATTGGTACTGAATTTGTCATCGAAATACGTTGATGTCTCTAGCTTGGTGAGCATGTTAGTCAGAGCGTTGTACGAAGGTCTGATTCTGCTGAAGTCGGCCTTGAATGCGTCTTGATTTTGCAACTTGATGAAGAACGCACTTACTGCTCCTTTGAAAATAGATGACACTTTGCTCAATGAAGAACCTTCATCTGCGAGATTTTGGGGGTCAACAGCATCGATTCTCTTAACTCTCGCAATAAACGTATGTTCCATCTTGTTCATGAACCCCTTGTAACCGATGTCCAAATCGTCGGTGATTTCCTTAGGTAGAGGCGCCAACTCCTTCTCGGCTTTCTCCGCGAACTCTAGCAGAATGGCTTTCACTGACGTGACGTAGTTCTTGTTGACTTGGGTGATGAGATCGTTCTGGGCTTCTTCGACGTTGGAGCTTACTACGCCTCTGATTGACGTGATTGTTGCCTGGGCTGTTGGATCGGCGCTGGTGAGGAAGTTCTCAGCATCCCTGATTGCAGCGCTTAAATCAAAGGTTTGTAGCTCACCAAGTTTGTTCTTAATACGCGCCAATTTCTCCTTTATCGTCGTATTGAGCAATGCCCTGAGATTATCCACGCCGTATGTGCCTTCAGTTTTGATGGCCTCGCAGAGCTGTGTGAGATTCTCCTTCACCGCTTCGAACTGTTTGAGAGCTGCCTCATCAAAGGTGGTGAGGATTCCCAGGTTATCGGTAACCTGGGTTTGTATGTCACTGAGAGCGTTGGTGATGTCTTGCTTGATGGTCTCGAGGCCCTTGGTGGATGCTTGATCAGGCCAGGTTTCATTATTGGCAAAGCCGGCGTCATGCAGATCTTCCAATCTGTTGATCACGTCCTTCTTGTCACTGTTGAGCAAGATGTTATTTCGAAGGTTGGTGAGCTCAATCCCAATGTGCCGATGCCACCGGTGATTGTGATACGTGGTGTCAGACTGTCTTGATGCAATTGCGGAGTAGCAGTAGTGATCGTTTGGAGGCCAGACTCTGTACCAGTTCCGGGTGATCATGGAATTCGACGTATCGCCAAGTACCTATGCTTAGCAGAACGCGCGTGAAAGTGCGGATGATGCTCACTTTGGGTACACCAGCTAGTGGCCGCGTAGAGGGGTATTGCCTATGTGCTCGTTGCACTTTAAACAAGGAAGCACACGCGTAATGCGAGCTACCTCACGAAG
>NW_012237036.1:0-2185 GCF_000981445.1 Babesia bigemina
ACGTTGATATGGTATTTCGCGTCTCGCGGATCGCGTGTCATCCTATCCTAACGAGCTCTCCTACGAGCGCATTGCATGCTCCGATCGAGATTGTTACAGACGCTGGGCACCTCGTTCAAGAGACCCAGGTTGCAGACTAAAACGATGCATGGGCTCTCAAGTATAGCTACTGCTCCTGGCGCGCATCTTATCGACGCTGCTATAGGATGCTCCAGCTGCGCAAGATCTTCATCGACCACTCTTCAGTTCAACTTCTGCAACTGGCTTTGCTGCCGCGCTCACTGCCGCCAGTCTGATGATCTGTGCATCAACTCCGCGGAAGTCACCGGGCGGCACTCTCTACAATGCCGAGACCAACGCCCTCAACATGATAACGAAGCACTGACTCAAGCTGCACTGAGCAACTCCCATGAGCAGGTATGCTTAGCGCTGGATCCGGCAACCTGTTTGCACACGGCCAAGCTACCGACCTGCGTCTGCCGGCAGCCATACGACAGCCGCGTGTCATGCAGTACAGAGATACCACTCCCATAGGGAGTATATGGAGATTGCTGACCTTGCCTCACATATGCCTGAGCAAATGTATTGGAGGTTCTTAGACCCCTAAATAATGGACGCGCTGTTTTAATCACTGCTCATGCTGCCTTCATGATGGATCATTAAAATGATTGCGATGCTGCTGGATTATTGGCCCCACCTGTCATCCGGCACGCATGTTATGCTACCAAAAAACGGCGTCTCACTTCAGCAGGCTATTTTGTTTTCTCAAATTAGAAATGATGACAATACTATGCATAGCGTCTCACATAACGTTTTGTTGTTAATACCGTATCACTCAATGTTACAATGAGTTGCAAATCCCAACCGTGATGGTGTCGAACCCCCTGTTGAACTGAGATTTCCCGAAAGCTGTTCACCTGCTTCGGCGACTCGCCACTTCGCAACATGTTTACCATCGTGTTACGAATTAACATCTCAATATAAAAATTTCGAGATTTTGTTGTTGCCCATCCCATCAATCTGTGGGCTGTCACTGAGTTGGGTACCGCCTATACAGTTGCGGTTTGCACTTACCAATGTGACTTACTGCAACATTACATAGCAGCTTATATAGTCTACCGTGAGCACATGACGATGAGTTAAGGCAGTAGGCGTGTGTTTCGCAACCCATTGTTCGACACGGCAAGGTGTCTAGTGGTGGTCACTTATCAACATTGGTGAAATAAGTGTCGTTCATCGATATGTACCAGGTATTACTCATTGTGACGTATGAAAGGCGTTGTCGATTTTTCGAATGGTGGCGATCGACGGTTGTGGCTGAATCATACCTCTGCCAATTCTCTTGCACCAGCTGAAAGACCGAGACTTTATGTAACGCAACTTCGTTCAAGCCTAACAAGCAGGCATATATATTCACGCAGAATCTTTAAACACAAAAGCATGTTATTGGATTTACAACGACAGCAATGTCAACAAACAACTATGATACCACTGGTGACACAAACCAAGAAGTGACAAACATGAATTATGACAATTAAACTCTGTCATTGACAAAAAGATTTACTACATCTGAGCTTCCCATTACTTGGAGTAGTAGTTCTCAATCTGTATGGTAGACAGGACGATACCCTTAACGGTGACGCAGCGGCACTCCAACGGAGTCGTCTGGCGCAGAGTCTCCCGGGGTCCTACGAGTTCGCTGTTGAACTTCAGTGTCACAAAGTGATTAGTGTGCGATGCACCCAACGACTTGCTTACATCGGTGACGTTCTTTGTTTCACCCTTCACTAACACTTGGTTGAAGCAGTCAGGTGGGTCGAGTACGTACGGCGCCGGGCAGTAGAACGCCGCTTCCTTGGCAGCTTGAAGGTCTATCCTGCAACCGACGTCTTGTCCAATAGAATCGTAGAGTTTGGGTGTCTCAGGCTTGAAAAGCTTATCTGATTCGTACGTAACGCCGCAGCCTTGCATGTAGGGGTCCGTCATCTCTACGTCAATTTGGATTACGTTCCCCGTGTATTCCTCTAACGGAATTAAAGGCAGAAGAAATGTAACTGCCGAAGCCTCCACCTTGAATTGACCCAAATCCTGATTTAAAATCTCCCTGCCGCCAAAGAGTGGCCTCGGCCCATATTCCCAAGGATCTGGGATCCCCCAAAAACCAAAATTTCCCCCCTATTGGATT
>NW_012237037.1:0-2150 GCF_000981445.1 Babesia bigemina
GTTGAGGGGACTGGGGAGCGGCAGTGTACGTGTGGCAGTTGGTGAGTGCGTTGCTAAGTGATTGATATGTTCGCAGGCTGAGGGGACTGGAGTGGCAGTGGTAGTGTTGCAGTTGGTGAGTGCTTACTTAAGTGAATGACATGTTTGCAAGTTGAGGGGACTGGGACGGCAGTGGTAGTGCTGCAGTTGGTGAGTGATTGCTTAAGTGGTTGACATGTGTGCAGGTTGAGGGGACTGGGCGCGGCAGTGGTAGTGTTGCAGTTGGTGAGTGCTTGCTAGGTGATTGATATGTTTGCAGGTTGAGGGGACTGGGAGCGGCAGTGGTACGTGTGGCAGTTGGTGAGTGAGTTGCTAGGTGATTGATATTTATGCAGGTTGAGGGTACTGGGAGGGGCAGTGGCACGTGTTGCAGTTGGTGAGTGCGTTGCTTATGTGATTGACATGTTCGCAGGGTGAGGGGACTGGGAGCGGCAGTGGTACGTGTTGCAGTTGGTGAGTGCTTGCATAGGTGATTGATATGTTCGCAGGTTGAGGGTACTGGGAGCGGCAGTGGCACGTGTTGCAGTTGGTGAGTGCGTTGCTAGGTGATTGACATGTTCGCAGGGTGAGGGGACTGGGAGCGGCAGTGGTACGTGTTGCAGTTGGTGAGTGCGTTGCTGGGTGATTGATATGTCAGCAGGTTGAGGGGAGTGGGAGCGGCAGTGGTAGTGTTGCAGTTGGTGAGTGCGTTGCTCAGGTGATTGACATGTCTGCAGGTTGAGGGGACTGGGAGCGGGAGGGGAAGATGTCTGGAGAATGGGACTGTGATTGTCCAGGTAGGAGATGTAAACAGTTCGACGTGTGTTATTGCTGTCCATGGTGTTGTACAAGATGTGGTAGTTCTAGAAAGTGCATATCATGTATGCAGTCTAACAGGCAACTCAGACAGCAGAAGAAATGCCATCCTTCGGACTGCGGCACTCGAGATACCACGTGTAACACCGATAGATGTCAATGTACATGTTGTGACAGGAAACGTTCACGCCCTGCCGCCACGCAGTACAGTGCACAGCTTGCCGATTCCTCCACTTCCTCCTCCCCCGTCCTTCCCATCATCATCGCCGCCGTCGCCCTCATCATCGTCGTCATCAGCGTCATGATATACTTCCGCATCCGGCCCTTCCACAGGATGCGGTATCTGCTGCGCAGCTGATCACAATAACCTAAATGCCAACTGACATCTAATGTTGTAGACAGTAATGATTGCGTTGATGACAAATCAGATGAGCAGTGAGGTGACCACTTTCTCCCTACTCCGCCATCGCCGCCGTCATCGTTGCCATCATCGTCGCCATCATCCTGCTCGACCTGTGCATCTTCCGCTTCCCGGTGGGCCGCAACATCCGCGATTTCCTCGTCCGCAAGATACCCTTCTGCATCGCGTTTTACAGCTGAGATCAGCAATTTGTTGGCGCTAACATCGTAATCCAAATCCCACTGATCACCTGACTGCCAACTGACATCTAATGTTATAGACAGAGTAATGATTGCGTTGATGATCAATGACATGAGCAGTGAGATGGCTACTTCCCCCCCTGACCCCCAAGCCATCGCCGCCGTCATCGTTGCCATCATCGTCGCCATCATCCTGCTCGACCTGTGCATCTTCCGCTTCCCGGTAGGCCGCAACATCCGCGAGTTCCTCGTACGCAAGATACCCCTCTGCATCGCGTTCTACAGCTGATCTCAGCAATTTGTAAGCGCAAACATCGTAATCCAAATCCCACTGATCACCTAACTGCCAACTGACATCTAATGTCTAGACAACGTAATGACCGCGTTGATGACCAAGCACCTGACCAAGTTAATGGTTACAGCAGAGATGACAGTGACACAGCAGCGATAACAGTGGTGACCTAGCAACTGACCAATGCCATAACCAACGTGGTGACCAACGTTTTGACCAATGTGCTGACCAAAGTGCTGACCAATGCCATGACCAAAGTGTTGACCAATGGCACGACCAACGTGCTGACCAAGGCCATGACCAAGATGCTGCCCAATGCCATGACCAAAGTGGTGACCTAGCACCTAACCAATGCCATGACCAACGTGCTGACCAACGTGCTGACCAATGCCACGACCAACGTGGTGACCAAGGTGCTGACCAA
>NW_012237038.1:0-8037 GCF_000981445.1 Babesia bigemina
AATAAAGTTTTTAAGGAAAGATATTATGTTAAGTTAAATATACTAGATAGGGAACGAACTGCTTCTCAGCGTTCTTAACCCAACTCACGTACCATATTAATATGATGAACTCTCATACCTACTAAACCTTATTCAAGCATTAAATATTTAACACCATTGTCGAAATCACGTTAAAAATATATTTCTATACTGTGAGAGAAATTTAGTGAAGGAACTTGACAGGTATAAAATTTTTATAGTATTGTTATATAAGATCGATTTTAGGATACAGGGCTTTAACCAACAAGTTAACATTTGCAATGAATTTGATTAATTCTCATTTACTAACCTATTTAGTTCCAAGGAATTTGAATTCTAATTGGAACTTAGGTTTTATCGTGGGTTTCGTTTTTGTATTCCAGATTTTCTCTGGTTTACTTATGACCTTTTATTATGTTCCAGGAGATGTTGATTCTTTCGAGTGTGTTATCAGAGTATTAACTGAGGTTAATATGGGTTGGGCACTTCGTTATTTCCATGCTCAATGTGTTTCTTTTTGCTTTTTCTTTATGATGTTACATATGTTAAAAGGTTTATGGTACTCAAGTAAACATTTACCTTGGTCTTGGTATTCAGGAATGGTTATATTTATTTTGAGTATGGCAATTGCTTTCTTAGGTTATGTTCTTCCAAATGGACAAATGAGTTACTGGGGAGCAACAGTTATAATTAACTTATTCTATTGGTTCCCTGATATGGTATCTCTTGTATTAGGAGGATTTGGTGTTGGATTCCCAACATTACAAAGGTTCTACATTCTACATTTTATATTGCCTTTTGTTTTATTGTTTATAGTCATTATTCACATTTATTATCTACACAGGTCTTCAAGTACTAATCCATTATCTGGAATAGATTCTTGGTTAGTTTCTAGATTCTATCCTGTCATTATATTTAGTGATATAAAAATGTTGACTATGTTGTTTATATTGCTTGGAGTTCAATTAACTTATGGAGTAATTCCATTGTTCCAAGGTGACTGTGATAATTCTATCATGGCAAACGCTTTGCAAACACCAATGCATATTGTACCAGAGTGGTATTTGTTGACTTTTTATGCAACCCTAAAATTATTTCCAAGTAAAATTGCTGGATTAATTGCTATGGGTCTTCTACTTGAATCTTTGATTTTAATAGTAGAATCAAGAGCTGCTAGCTCTGTAATATCATGTGTACACTTCCATAGAGTATGGACATTAATAAGTATACCAATGATACCTGCATTATTTATATTGGGAAGTCTAGGAAGATTATCATTAAACAGTGGTTTAATTTTTATCGGAATATGCTCAATTATATTAATATTAATTGCTGTATTTAAACTATTAGATTATTCAAGAATACGCTTGTAAAAAGAGGGAAGTTTAGCCGGGAAGTTTGCATCTAAGAGTCTTGTTTCAAAAGTAAATTTGATATAGCCGGAGTACGTAAGGAATAGGAAAGATTAACCGCTATCTTTGCTTGAAATTTGGATGTTAGATCAATTTTAAATACATTAACTTGTATATTTTATGTAATTACACAAAGTCAGAATTATCCAAAATACCAGTACATTAATGTGTTACTATTCTTTGCCTTGGATGTCAATAAATATTTAACATACATATTGAAATGTTAGAAGTGGTAAGATCAGTGGAACATGTTGTTTAATTTGATTATACACACTATATCTTGCTGGTATAAATTACTATAATTAAGTATTTCAGTAAAAATTGTAATCTAACTTTATTAAATACTTTGGTATGCACCTCACACCCTTAAAACGGTGTTGGATTAAATAAAGTTAACAGATAAATTCCAATTTGAACAATTATAGATTGTTCTCTGTGAAATCTTTTATGAAGAGTAATGACCTGTAATAAGTTACTGTATATACTGATTTTTTCATTACTCAAATTAACATAATTCTAGAAGGAATTTCGTGGTTATTATATTATTAAAATATTTAAGAGTAAAGATGAAGGAAGTAGGAATTGATATTAAACGTTATTAAGTACTAGACGTTAAATATTCTAGCAGTATTATATATATCTACATAAAGTATTTCAAAACTTTTTTAAAAAATTTCTGGTTACAGCATTCAAGCATACATAAGGGTTGGATATTAATATGTAAAATCATGCAGTGCCAGCAGCCGCGGTAATACTGTATAACCCAAGTATAGTAAATTCATGTTTGGCAATGAACGAGTTCATGTTTGAGAAGATTAAGCAATATCAAGATTCTACATAAATCTATCAGAGCTAATTACAATTATTGGCAAAAAGGTACGCCGGGGATAACAGGTTAAAAATTAATTGTAGTTCATATATAATTAATTTATTGACACCTCCATGTCGTCTCACCATACCTTTGAGTTTTGCAAAACTTGTTTAAGAGAAGTAAAGGTGCACGGGGTCTCTCCGTCACAGTATACCAAGATTTCTATTCAAATCTACGACTATTTCATAAAGGATTTAGTGGAGACAATAGAGAAGTCGTTACGCCATTCACATAATTGTTATTTAGACAATTAATTCCTACTTTAAGGGAATCCCCGTTGTTTGATACAGAGTATCACCGAACAGGCGTCAGAAAATGTACTTCGATATATATCTTAGCATTGTCTTATGTAGTTGTTCAACAGACGCTCCTCATTCTTTATTTAAATAAATTGGACTATGTAAGTTAACCTATATAGTCTAATACGAAACAGCGTACAATCATAATTAAAGTACATATTAATATAATTAACATATTTGAAACTCTATATCGGCTTTATAGTACAGGATTAGATACCCTGGAATATTCTGATTCCATGTATAAGAACCTTTTCTTTATAATTTATCTAAAAAATCAAACTTTGTTTTCAACTTCATTGCAAAGTGCATCTTTGGGAGAAGTCTTTTTGGTTTCTTTAATATCTTTAGTTAATAGTATTAGGGAATTTATGACAACTGATACATCAACTTTGTATGCAGTGTTTGGAATGATTATTTTTTCAGAAATATTAATATTCTTTGGATTTGCATGGGCTTATTTCCATGTAAGATGGGGAAACGTTGCAATGGATACTCCTCTTAACTTGGTTCCTTTCTTTTACATTACTGGTACTTTAAACGTTGCTAGTAGTATTATATCTTTTATAATTTATAAAAATACTTCTGGAGAATTCTCTGAGTCAGAGAAACTTTTAAGTATAGCTACTTTAATAGCTGTAGCATTCTTATCATACCAAGGTGATGAATACACCTTTATACAATGTGGATTAAATCACAGCTGGTTTATAACTACTTTCTTGATTATTACAGGACTACATTCTATGCATGTATGTGTTGGAGTAGTATTAATATTATTGTCAATATATTATCACGATAATGATGGTTCAAATAGATCTGAGGATTTTAACATTGGAACCTACTGGCATTTTGTTGAATTAGTTTGGGTATTTTTGACTTTCCTACTTTTCTTAATGTGATTTAAGAATACAGGTACTATATAGATTTGAAATAATAATATTTATTCAAGGTAACAGAGTAGAGATATTGGTAAGTTTTAGCTGACAGTAAATATAATACTCAATATACTGTTTTATAATCCCATGCTGATATTAAACGATATCATTAGCCTTTTTTATAACAATAGCATCTAATCGGATTCATCTTGAACTTGATGATTTAAAGAATTCGCGTAATAACCACTTTGAACACACTGCTCGGCACGTATCTATAACCTTCAATGTTATATACTTATGCTTGTTGAACATATTAAAATCAACAAAAAGGTATCATCAATGCTTAGAAACAAAGGACGAAACTTTATTGTAATCGAATTTAACATAATTATATTATATAGCTATTGACTTTACATCTGTTTCTTTACTTTGTTCAGCTGCAAGTTCACTGTCAACTACCATGTTTCGACTTCGTACTGACTGCAAGAGCTGTAACGCTATCTTTATTCTACTTTTTCGAGATTCAAAAAATATTATATAAATTTTTTCTATAGAAGCACAATTCCCATCTCGCTATTTTTTTTCACTTTCACAAAGGTTACTAATGAATTCTTTTTTAAATTACTAGAATGGTACATATAAACTCATGGTCCCATTAAATATAACAAGGATTAAATCAGTGATGACTCTATAGGTATTTGACGTAATTATCGTACAAATAGTTAACAAGAAAAATATATTAATAAGTTGAAGTTATGGTTTAAAAAGTTCTGTTTTAGCTAAAGATATAGCAGTGATGCAAAAAATGAAATAATGTAAAAATAAATGGCCCTGTTCGGTATTGCATGCCTTGTGTATTTTTTATAATGAAATAAATATTACTATGATTAATTTTAATATCAATATCATAGTAGATCCAATAGTACATAAGAAATTCCATCCCCACATGTCATCAGGATAATCAGGTATTCTCCTTGGTAAAGGACTGAATCCAAGACAATGCATTGGTAAGAATGTTAAGAAAACTGATATCATAAATATTGGAATTATAAAGAGTATCATTTGATTAGTGAATATTGTACCTACTAATAGTCTTTGGATAAAGAATATAAAGCACAATAAACCAATTATAGCTCCAATAGATAGAACAAAGTGGAAATGTCCAACAACATACAAAGTATCATGTAAGGAAACATCAACACCAGCATTTCCAAGTATGACTCCAGTAGTACCTCCGATAACGAAGTTTACAACAAATAGAATAGCCATCATAACTATTCCTAAACTCCTTACTGACTCAGCACCTTGCACTGTACAAACCCAGTTAAATATTTTGTTACCAGTTGGTAAAGCAATTAATATTGTAGTGGTTGTAAAGAATGCACGAGTATCAGCCTCCAATCCTGAAGTATACATATGATGAGCCCATACAAGACAACCAAGTAAAGCAATTGAAATCATAGCTAATATCATAGTTTGACTTCCAAATAGCTCTTTTGTGCAATAAGAAGACAATATAGCACTTATCACACCAAAAGCAGGTAATATCAAAATATATACTTCTGGATGACCAAAGAACCAAAACAAATGTTGATATAATACTGGATCTCCTGAATTTGAGGACTCAAAGAACATTGTATTATAATGCCTATCAAAGAATACCATCAATAAAACAGAAGTAACAACTGGAAGAGAAATTAACAACAAGAATGCTGTTAATACAATTGACCAAGCTATTGGACCTAATCTGTCTATTGTTTGACCAATAGATTTTAAAGCTCCAAAAGTAACTATAAAGTTAGCTCCACTCATTGCACTTGCAATTCCAGAAGCAAGTAATCCAAATATAATAAAATCAACACCAAGAGAAGAAATAGAAGTTGACAAAGGAGGGTACAATGTCCATCCAGTTCCACTTCCCATTTCAAAATATACGCTTGCAATTACAAGACCAAATGCAATTGGTTGAAGCAACAAACTGTATAAATTTGCCCTTGGAAAAACAACATCAGCTGCTCCAAGAACAATCGGAAACAAATAATTTCCAACTCCACCAAATAGACCAGTCATAACGTTAAAGAATATCATAATTAAACCATGAAGAGAGAACAACATATTATATACTTCTAAAGTATCCATTGTGATTATTTTTAATCCACTCATGCTTAATTCAGTTCTGATCAATATACTCATATAGAATCCTATCACACCGAACCAATATGATAACCATATATAAGATATTCCTATAATTTTGTGATTTGCTGAAACCGAATTATAACTTTGAATCATAAACATAATATCTTTCCTTAAAAACTTTATTTAAAAACACTAACAAACAACTCAAAGCAGAGCTGACAGTTATTCGTTCAGTGTTAATTATATGTAACAAGTGTTCTTTATACATGATCACTTGTTTAAATTTTAAAAAATATAAAGTTTTTGCATTTATTTTGAAAGTAATACTATAAATTTATACAAAATAAATGCAAAAACTTTATATTTTTTAAAATTTAAACAAGTGATCATGTATAAAGAACACTTGTTACATATAATTAACACTGAACGAATAACTGTCAGCTCTGCTTTGAGTTGTTTGTTAGTGTTTTTAAATAAAGTTTTTAAGGAAAGATATTATGTTTATGATTCAAAGTTATAATTCGGTTTCAGCAAATCACAAAATTATAGGAATATCTTATATATGGTGATCATATTGGTTCTGTGTGATAGGACTCTATCTGACTATACCGATCGGAACTGAACCAGGCGGGCGTGCATGAACTGTAACCGCAACGGATACTCTACAAGCACTAAGAGGTTGTTCCCTCTGGGCGGTCTAGATCTGCCGCGGTACCACCACATCACCGCACCATCACAGGTCATCTACCAGGTGGTCGCCTACGAACTGGCCCGGTACCACACACGCTACCTACCCCTACGGGGCATCAACCGGCTGGTCGCCCAGGAACTGGAGCGGGTCAAAGGCCGGGGGAAGCACACGTGCCATTAGTGGAAAGGGGTGCGGCATCTACATCAACTCCTCCTACAACTGCTGATGTGTATATTAGTCCAGAATCGGGGCCGCTTGGTAAAACTGCCAACATTGTTGTTTCACCTAAAGCGGGGCCGCCTCCTGCGCAAATCAACCTCAAGTATGACGCAAGTAAAGGACCACCACCTAAGGAGTTGATTATCCGATATGACGAATCCGCAGGTCCCCATGCATCTCAGGCACCAAGCGGATCTCAGCTACCACCACATCAACAAACCCCTACTGGCCATCAACCGGCTGGTCGCCCAGGAACTGCCGCGGTACAACCCAATCAACCAACTCCTACAGGTCATCAACCGGGTGGGCAATCAGGAACTGCCGCGGTACCACCACATCAACCCACCAACACAGGTCATCAACCGGCTGGTCGCCCAGGAACTGCCGCGGTACAACCCAATCAACCAACCCTTACAGGCCATCAACCCAATGGTCACCCAGGAACTGGGCCAGTACCACACACGCAACCAACTCCTACAGGTCATCAACCGGGTGGGCAATCAGGAACTGCCGCGGTACCACCACATCAACCCACCAACACAGGTCATCAACCGGCTGGTCGCCCAGGAACTGCCGCGGTACCACCACATCAACCCACCAACACAGGTCATCAACCAGGTGGTCACCTAGGAACTGGGCCAGTACCACACACGCAACCAACTCCTACAGGTCATCAACCGGGTGGGCAATCAGGAACTGCCGCGGTACCACCACATCAACCCACCAACACAGGTCATCAACCGGCTGGTCGCCCAGGAACTGCCGCGGGTCAAAGGCCGGGGGAAGCACACGTGCCATTAGTGGAAAGGGGTGCGGCATCTACATCAACTCCTCCTACAACTGCTGATGTGTATATTAGTCCAGAATCGGGGCCGCTTGGTAAAACTGCCAACATTGTTGTTTCACCTAAAGCGGGGCCGCCTCCTGCGCAAATCAACCTCAAGTATGACGCAAGTAAAGGACCACCACCTAAGGAGTTGATTATCCGATATGACGAATCCGCAGGTCCCCATGCATCTCAGGCACCAAGCGGATCTCAGCTACCACCACATCAACAAACCCCTACTGGCCATCAACCGGCTGGTCGCCCAGGAACTGCCGCGGTACAACCCAATCAACCAACCCCTACAGGGCATCAACCAGGTGGGCAACCAGGAACTGGGCCAGTACCACACACGCAACCAACCCCTACAGGGCATCAACCAGGTGGGCAACCAGGAACTGGGCCAGTACCACACACGCAACCAACCCCTACAGGGCATCAACCAGGTGGGCAATCAGGAACTGCCGCGGTACCACCCAATCAACCAACCCCTACAGGTCATCAACCAGGTGGTCACCTAGGAACTGGGCCAGTACCACACACGCAACCAACCCCTACAGGGCATCAACCAGGTGGGCAATCAGGAACTGCCGCGGTACCACCACATCAACCCACCAACACAGGTCATCAACCAGGTGGGCAATCAGGAACTGCCGCGGTACCACCACATCAACCCACCACACAGTCGCGTCAGTT
>NW_012237039.1:0-3655 GCF_000981445.1 Babesia bigemina
AAAATGCCGAGGAGTTAGCAGCCTTCTTAGTATTATTGGTTTCATCTATTATAATTCCATCGATATTTTGGTTAAATGTGTGTGTATGTTTGTATGTACTGCGTTTTTTGGTTAAGATAAAGGAAGACTAGAAATCCACAGGTTCTCGACCTTCTGTCTGACGTGTGATGGTGTTGTAGAGATCATCGTGCGCGTGTGAGGCATAAACACAAAAAAACAATGGTAGTAGTATTGCGTGAAAGTATTTTCGGCATTTCACTGCTTTGTTCAGCCGACATCATATTGTGCAGTTTTGGTGTTACACAACGCATCGAATGGCAATTAAGAAGGCAGCAATAACTAGACGCATCCATATAATGGTATGCAGAGGACTATATCGAAGATATACAGCAATGTGCCCTGATAAGAGTGAAGTCTTTGTTGCGATTCTGTAATAATTGGCCCTGTAAACTTGTACCTCACGCCAAACGCCGGCATATATAAGCTAATAACATCGAAGTTGTAACATGCAGCAGATGATCAGAGCTCTCAACGCGATGACATATGGTCGCTGCGTAGTGTGCTCGAGGCTGATAATTGCGGGGACGTAATGTTGCTGCGGGGGGTCGGTAAACCCACATTATTAAACGCTGATAGTTCTAACGTAAGGCTCACGTGAATCTCTGCACGGTAGAGCTATCATTTCATGGTTCAGCATGCTCCATAAATTTGTTTAAAAAGGATGTAAACGCGCGATCCTGTTATCTTTTTCTCAATGTACACCACAACCAAGCAGACGCCAAACAACAACTGCCAAGTTATCATTTTGCGCTTTTTAAAGCCGATATTACAGTTAAAAGCATATTATTAACGTAACGTAGTTTGCTGTTAGAGTCAAGATTAAAATTCCACAGCAAAACACAGTATAACAGAAAACGACTGCCAACTTACAATACATAGATTTGAGTGTCTTAATGCGATGAAATTCATTAGAGATGTGTTAATTACAAACAAGACATATAATTTGGCAAACTACAGTACTATGCTGCGAAACTACCTAACTGTGATAAGCAACCACATTGCAGCCTCACATTGGAGGTACACACCCAATGGTTGGTACCATGCCTTTTACATCGACGATACCAGACGATTCATCCGCCTTCTCTTTTGACAGTAACATGTGGATATCCACCAATGCCCTGCATTTATAAATTACGGCAACACATAACTTACACTTTTAGGCAATCTATGTAGTGCCTTCGACGCTGCAGCTGATCTCTGTCAAATAGTAATAAAAAGTCAGTACACACGCAGGCATTTAGTGGTTGAAACAAATGTGCTAACCTGAGCATTCGTAAAACGTCGTCCTCCGCCTTTCGCTGCGAGAAGGACGACAGCGTATGTTGAATATTGCTGTAGAGCTACGCACAAATGAGATATCAAGTAGCGCAATGTTAGCCTAACTGGCATTAAGCATAAAAGAGGAAGAATAATGTCGAATCGCACAGCGAACACACCTTCATAAAACGCTTGATATCGGAAATAGAATCGCTGTCCATCTAATGAAGCGCTTTAGACGAATTAACCAAACAACCTACGTTCTTAATACGACCCAAATACGACAGCAGACAATCCATAAAATCCGTATACAAAGCCTTAAGATGAACTCGGACATCCGAGTCCTCAACAGACACACGAATCAGAGTCTCGGAATCCAACTCCACCGTGTTGATTGCTAGCTAAGGATGTTATGAAAACAAGTACGTCGAATTAGAACTTACGTGTTCTTGTGTTCCGAAATTGTACCAACCATCGGAAGGAGCAGAGGGGCATTCCGGACCTGAGATGCGCTCACTGCCCAGCGTATCACCGATATGCGGTGTTAACGACGTCGTATACGGAACCGAAGGCAGAGTGTGAGCGCTCGAAACACTATGCGACAGGCTCACATCTCTAAAAGAATAGTTCTTGTAGAAGAACGGAGGTGGAGGAAATCCAGACGCAAAATCCTCCATCATGACTTATGAGCTCAACGCATGAAACTAGCTCCACATAACAACACAACAATACCCAACAATAATACAATAGCATCAATGAGTGGTGATACGTGCCACGCTGTGAACTGGCAGATATTATTCAGCTGGGAAGTGTACGTTTGCTTATCGTGGAGTATGAGGTCATACCGACCGTACCATTGTTAAATAGGGTACTAGATTAACGCATGACGAATCATAACAAGCGGATACTTCGAAACGTGATTGACGAAGAGTTTACGAGTTACTTCCAAATGCCTTTCAGCACAGTCGACATCCCACAAGACCCAACACGGCCGCATCGAACATCCGACGCCTAGACAATGATGCAACTTACACACTGCAATTACTCCTCGCAAAGTAACATGCTGAGTATATACAAAACCGCTGCAGACGTCATCTCCTTTGAGGCGGGCGCCACACACGCAGACGGACAATAAACCGAAACAGCGAACAATCTTTCTTATCGCACAACTACATAAGTTTTAACGCATACAACCCCTTAAAGAAAACAATCCGCACGACAGACGCACGACAGATGGCGGTAGACAGGATCCATGCCGGGCGTGCAATCATCCGGTGCTAGACAACATCACACAGAATTAATGAGATTCCATTTTATATCATTTTGCAAAACTAGATACGACGGTGTGTCAACAACAAATCCACTTTACACATTCGACTTTATATCGTTTTCTGAGACACATTCCTCAAGGAATTCATAATTAGCGATGCATACGAATCAGAGTCCGAGGCATCAAAATTTCGGATACTGCTTGGAGATAAGTCCAAAAGGTCACTGAATTTTAAACATTCACCCACTCCGTTGAACTTAAAAGACAAGTTATTTGACGTAGCTAACGGCAGCGAGTAGCTCCGAGGCTCATCAGTGCCCGCGTTCGGCGCCGGCATGGAAAATTGTGAACGCAGGATGGAATCCAATCTGCCATCAAGGAGATGTCTTCCATTATTCGTACCATTAATGGTCTTCAAGAATTGCTTTACGTTACCCCTGTAGTTTTTAATAATTGACAAGTTTTTCGCGATATTGCTATTGAGCTTGTTGTGGCTACTGAGTACGGCTTCAATGTTGACGCGCCACAGATCCCATGTCCTTTCCCACGCAATCCACAACAGCTGAGCAGCCATCTTCTCAGAGTCGTTGTTGTAGAAGGTACACTTTTGAGGGAAGCTACAAGCTCCCATCGATATCATCTTGCATTTACGGGTCTTATAGACAATGGGATGGAAAATAACCTCAAGCTTCGTATGCGCCAGAGGACACGAACCCTCTGTGCAGTTCTTAAGCAACGGACACTCTATCGGTAAATAGAAATGCACATTTGGGTCCCTTCTTTTGAACTTGTTCGACAGGAAAGGGTGACTCCGAGCTGGATCGAAAGACTTAGTTACAAGAATATTTGAGGCCATTTGTTATACAACATAACTCATAATATCTGTCTACATAAGTGCATCTGTTACAAATATTAAACTTTTGCTCATTGACAACAGAGACACTGGATAGCAAGGTCTACAGCAGCCTTCTTGCTATTATTGGTTTCATCTACTTAAAGGGATCGATATTTTGGTTAAATGTGTAGTGTATGTTTGTATGTACTGCGTTTTTGGTAAGATAGAGCAAA
>NW_012237040.1:0-4159 GCF_000981445.1 Babesia bigemina
ATTTCTGTGATGTATTTCGAGAGGCATTTGACAAAGACTCACATCTTGTGCAGTTTTTCAATGCCATTGATAATTTCATCTTCACCATCCGCGCCCCTTTCATCTGGCTCAACGTAGCCCTCTGGCTCCTCTCCTTCCTCTACCTCACCCACATCATGGTCATCCGCCTGGACCTGCTCCACATCAAATCTCACTTACACTCACCATCGTCACATCGCATCGCCGCTCAATCACTACTCGCCGCCGCACGTGTTAACAAGCTTAACAGGGTGTTTTACCTACAACCATAATCGTACTCACGTGTTTACTATCTACACTCACCTAGCATCACCTACTCACCTAACTTATGAATTGTGCTTTAATCTGTTGTATCACTCATTAATCGTTGTATGTCATTGTGTAATAGTTAACTAAAGTGCTGACCAACGTGCTGACCAACGTGCTGACCAACGTGCTGACCAAGGTCGTGACCAAAGTGCTGACCAAGGTGCTGACCAAAGTGCTGACCAAAGTGCTGACCAAAGTGCTGACCAAAGTGGTGACAAACGTGCTGACCAACGTGCTGACCAAAGTGGTGACCTAGCACCTTACCAAAGTGTTGACCAAAGTGGTGACCAAGTTGATGGTCACGGCAGCGATGACATGGTTACGGCAGCGATGACATGGTTACGGCAGCGATGACATGGTTACGGCGGCGGTGACATGGTCACGGCAGCGATGACATGGTCACGGCAGCGATGACATGGTCACGTCAGCGATGACATGGTCACGGCAGCGATGACATGGACACGGCAGCGATTACATGGTTACAAGTGGTGATTATTATCCACTCTACATCGCCCCTTTACCCACTCCACATCGCCCCTTAACCCACTCTACATCGTTCCCTAACCCACTCTACATCGCCCCTTTATCCACTCTACATCGCCCTTAACCCACTCTACATCGCTCCTTAACCCACTCTACATCGCTCCTTTATCCACTCTACATCGCCGCTTTACCCACTCTACATCGCCCCTTTACCCACTCCACATCGCCCCTTAACCCACTCTACATCGCTCTTTAACCCACTCTACATCGCCCCTTTATCCACTCTACATTGCCCCTTTATCCACTCTACATCGCCCCTTAACCCACCCTACATCGCTCCTTAACCCACTCTACATCGCCCCTTTGTCCACTCTACATCGCTCCCTAATCCACTTTACACCGCCCCCTAACCCACTCTACATCGCTCCCTAACCCACTCTACATCGCCCCTTTACCCACTCTTCATCGCTCCCTAACCCACTCTTCATCGCTCCTTTACCCACTCCACATCGCCCCTTTATCCACTCCACATCGCCCCTTATCCACTCTACATCGCTCCCTAATCCACTCTACATCGCCCCTTAACCCACTCTACATCGCCCCTTTATCCACTCTACATCGCCCCTTTACCCACTCCACATCGCCCCTTAACCCACTCTACATCGCCCCTTTATCCAGTCTACATCGCCCTTTTATCCACTCTACATCGCCCCTTTACCCACTCTACATCGCCCCTTAACCCACTCTTCATCGCTCCTTAACCCACTCTTCATCGCTCCTTTACCCACTCCACATCGCCCCTTTATCCACTCTACATCGCTCCCTAACCCTCCACTCTACATCGCTCCCTTATCCACTCTACATCGCCCCCTAACCCACTCCACATCGCCCCTTAATCCACTCTACATCGCTCCTCTATCCACTCTACATCGCTCCCTAACCCACTCTACATCGCTCCTTAACCCACTCTACATCGCCCCTTAACCCACTCTTCATCGCTCCTCTATCCACTCTACATCGCCCCTTTACCCACTCTACATCGCTCCTTTACCCACTCTACATCGCTCCCTAACCCACTCTACGTCGCTCCCTAACCCACTCTACATCGCCCCTTTATCCACTCCTCATCGCCCCTTTACCCACTCTACATCGCTCCTTAACCCACTCTACATCGCTCCTTAACCCACTCTACATCGCCCCTTTATCCACTCTACATCGCCCCTTAACCCACTCTACATCGCTCCTTAACCCACTCTACATCGCTCCCTAACCCACTCTACATCGCCCCTTTACCCACTCTACATCGCTCCTCTATCCACTCCACATCGCCCCTTTATCCACTCTACATCGCCCCTTTACCCACTCTACATCGCCCTTTAACCCACTCTACATCGCTCCCTAATCCACTCTACATCGCTCCTTTATCCACTCCACATCGCCCCTCTACCCACTCTACATCGCCCCTTTATCCACTCTACATCGCCCCTTAACCCACTCTACATCGCCCCTTTATCCACCTTACATCGCCCCTTTATCCACTCCACATCGCTCCCTAACCCACTTCACATCGCCCCTTTATCCACTCCACATCGCTCCTTATCCACTCCACATCGCCCCTTAACCCACTCCACATCGCCCCTTAACCCACTCTACATCGCCCCTTTACCCACTCTACATCGCTCCTTTACCCACTCTACATAGCCCCTTTATCCACTCTACATCGCCCCTTTACCCACTCTACATCGCTCCTCTATCCCACTCCACATCGCCCCTTTATCCACTCTACATCGCTCCTTATCCACTCTACATCGCCCCTTAACCCACTCTACATCGCTCCTTATCCACTCCACATCGCCCCTTTATCCACTCCACATCGCTCCTTATCCACTCTACATCGCTCCCTAACCCACTCTACATCGCTCCCTAACCCACTCTACATCGCCCCTTAACCCACTCTACATCGCCCCTTTATCCACTCTACCTCCCTTGAATCACATCGCCATTATTCCGCTATGACCTCTATAAACCATCCTAATAACTTGTGCCTTGTCACCCTTCCCTTCCCCTCTTCCACCTCCTGCCACTGCCCTGACCATGTGCCGCCTAGGGAGCTTGACAAGAAATTTGACAAAATTCAAAACCTTAAAAACACCTCAAATAACAACCCTACTAACATCCTTAATAACCTCTGCACTGGCCTCGAGACATTCCTCGGCTTCGACTCTACTTCCAAAGGCTACACTGGCAAAGGCATTGTCTACTCTGACCTTGACAGACTGTGTGACGGGGTGATGGGATTTTTGAGTGGTGTGCTTGAAGGGGTGAAGGATGACAATAATGTTCACCATTATGACACAAATAATAGATCTAACGATATTCATGCACTAATAGGCACTATATATACATGTATAGGTAAAGGCCAGAAGGGTCTCCAGACGGCGGTAGCCGAGGTGGTCAACTGGTACGGTACTTACCAAAATAATGTTGACATGAAAACTAATTATGTTACTGATAGACTCACTACAATATATACAGAACACCTAACAAATCCGCAGAAGGGCTTTAAAAAAGCTCTTGAATCTTTAAAGAATGCTAACAACACTACGGCCAATGAAGTGTCAGCTGCACTGCATAAGTGCATTAAGCAGGCCAAAAAATTAGAATCAACAACACTCGAAAACACAATACAATCCGTGAAAGTTGTTGACCGCGACCTTAAGAAAAGACTCCAAGAGCATTTCGACAAGGTTGAGATGTTCGTCAGAGTGTTTGCTGCGTCTGCTCAGAACAATGATCTGCTTGACGTGTTGTCAAAGCTTGATGAGGCGCTGAAACAGTTGCCAGGACACGTCGAAACGCAGATTAAAACTCAGGGGCACAATGCTGTGGAGGAGTTTAAGAGCACGATGGAGGCACTGCATGGAGAGATCGCGACTATGAAACGCGGGGAGTTTGAGGCATTAAAAGTGTCTGTGGAGAAAGATCTTTTTGAAGCTTTTGTGGATGTGCGTAAGGGTATAGATAAACTGGAAGAGAATTATGGGAAAGTGATTGTTCCAGGAGTGGAAGGGATTTTGGGGCAGGCGCGGGAACTTAAGGAGACTATTATTGGAGAGAAAGAGAAGTTTGCGTTGCAGGTAAAAGCTTTAAGTGAACAAATGGCGGCGCTTCAAAATATCTACAGAGACATTACGGCAGAAGTGCCGAAAGATTTTGATGCTTATAACAGCAGAGGCGGTGATTGGGGTGTAAATCAGAGTCATGAGATCGACGCATTAATACAGCAAATTGAAACAAACGTTAAAACTCATATAAGGGAGATGCTAGGAGATATTAGCAGTGATGTAAA
>NW_012237041.1:0-2705 GCF_000981445.1 Babesia bigemina
GGAAAATGCTGAACTTTTTGTCATTGATCTTCCTATATATGTCTGTTCCCGTACACTCCTGCTTATTACTCAACTCACTCTCATGGGAGTCACGCAACTTGGGAACCTTGTAGCCATGACTGCTAAAGAAATCGGCAATAATACTGTTATATTTATTGTACGCTGAGTGAATTGGTTTAAATTGTGCCTGTTTACATGTCTCACTCAATGACATCAGATCATTAAGCAAAATACCGAGTATCGTCAAAAACACCTTGGCGCCATTTTTTCCTTCAGGCGTCAAAACTTCTTTTTCACCTTTCGAAACCCACTGTTTAATACTTTCACCTCCATCATACCTACTCACATACCCCTTCTCCAACTCCTCCACGAATCCCAGCATCCCATCCCGCAGCGCCTTGAGCACGGGCCGTCCTGCGTCCGGCAGCGCTTGGGGGTCGAGGGAGGAGGAAAGGTGATTACATAACTTACTAAATTTGTCATCGAATACGCAATTTCGTTTCTTATCATGAAGACAAAGATGCTGCAGCAAGTCATCAAATTTGTCTTTAATATTTTTCACATGTACGGATTGCTGGGTGTCCTCCTTAGGCATGTGCGGCGTTTTTGCTTGATACTCAACATACATTGCAATAGCGTCAACATAATCTTTGAACCTCCAGGACAAGTTAGGAAGTTTTTCTGAGGTTACCAGGTCCGTGTGATTTTTTAGCTTCAACAACATATCTCCATCGTCCTTGAGCATCAGCTTCAGCAGACCTTTAACACCGGTGTTCAAATCGTCATTTATGATTTTATTAATGACGGAAATAGGTTCATTAACTAGTGCGCCTAGTGCATTCAAATGAGCTCTGTGATTATCAGCGAAAAGTATTTGCATCTCATCGCTGACTTTGTTGAATGCTTGTTCAGCGGATTCGGTGAGATCGACTCGTAAGGTTTGCATAGCATCCGTGGACTCACGGTAGGCGTTTTCCACTGAAGTTCGAAAGGCTTTCATAGTAATATCGAACGTTTCATTTGTCCTGTCGACGGCAACGAAAATGCCATTTAGTTTGTCGAATAATACTTTATACAACTCCTCTATTTTTCCTGCAGCCTTATCTCCCATTTGTTTAATACTGTCGCTCTCTGCATTGCCATTGTTCAGCATTTCTAACTTCTTAGAAACTTCCGTTTCAATTGTATTTACTGTGGTCTTAATGGAACCAGTATGTTTATCTAATGTTCTACCAAGCATCTCTATCTGTCGCTTAACCGTCATAAGTGCGTCATCGAGGGCTTTTCCAAACTTATCTTTGGTGCCCCCTTCTACGAATTGTTTACCGATATCTTTCACTTTAGATATGGCCTCATCTATTTCTTTTGCAATAGCGCAATTTGCGTTTACCGTTGCTTTGCTGTCATCAACGGACAGCCATACCAGTTCTGTTGTAGCTTTGGAGGCCTTCTCCACCAGTTGTGGAGCGATGCGGTAAATGGCTGATGTGAGAAGGCTCTTGTCGTGCTGATCTTGTTTTGCTGTATTCACAATGGTCGAATCTTTCTCAATTAATGCAACCACTTTTTTAACGACTTCAGATTTTCGAAACTCAGTAGCATTCATATGAGTATTAATCTGATCGACAAATGAACGGAGACATTTTTTTATATTAGCAACACGTTTGTGGATATCGGAGCCTTCGGTGTTCTGTACTTTAGTGACGCCGGTGATAACTAATTGCAGTCTTTCGTTAATAGTATCTCTGATGTGTTTTATCACATTTTGCGTTGCCTTCAATTGACCATTTGAACGAAAATAGCTTTTAGTCACGTTAGTATGCGCATATGCATCAATCGACGAATATACTGGTTCTCCGGATTTGAAAACGTCTTCCAACCATTGTTCAACCTTTGCCTTGAAACTTTCTCCTTCAAACGTTTTGGCATAATCCTTGACTTTCTTTTCGATATTACCGAGATTGCTTGCTTGTTCACTCTCTACGTATATTCCGTCAACAAGCTTACGAATGTGCGCCTGCAACGCCTCCCATTTATTCTCTATACTTTCCTCATTCGTCTCAGTTGTTCCGTTTTTTTGAACACCTTTGCGTATCGCATCAAACTCTTCATGAGCAAAAGCTGCCAAATTGCTCATTGCCAACGTGTTGGATTTTAAATTTCTATGAATTTCCTCAACCGCATTCCTAATGGTATCGAAATAAAACGTTATGTACGATTTGTAATCTACGTCCAATCTGCCAGCCTGCTTCAACGCTTCTTCCAGGAGCCCATTTATTATTTTAAAACGATCTTTCCTTGTTTTATTAAGCTCATGAATTCCGTCTAATATCATCGTGAATTTCTGCTCTAACATATATTTGACGTTCTCACTCTGTCTATTTATGTCGTTCTGAAGACGTTTCTTTTGCTTACGTAACTCATCGTCCACCCTCTTTGCCTGCTCCGCAAATTTTGCGCCGAATGCAGTATTTTTTAAAACATGTACTGCCCCTGCAATCTGATTCATTTCGCGTGTTATTTTCATTTTTAATGCGATGTCTAAGGTATCAACATCGTTTTCAATTTCAGTGACCGTTGATGATATACCGTCAACAGTCGACTGCCAGCGCTGCAACTGTTTTTTCTAGGTTTTGAGTGGCATCAATTTCCGTTATTTTTGCCCTAATTTTACCGCCCCCTCAGGGTGGCTATTTAGGAATTAA
>NW_012237042.1:0-10565 GCF_000981445.1 Babesia bigemina
TCGAGAATCAGCTTGATTCGTTCGGGCAAGTGGTAAGCTATCACCTGACCAAGTTGATGGTCTCGGCAGCCATGACATGGACACGGCAGCTATGAGATGGTTACCGCAGCGATGACATGGTCTCGGCGGCGATGAGATGCTTACAGCAGCTATGAGATGATTACGACGGCGATGACATGTCCACGGCCGCCATGACCTGATTACACCAGCGATGACCTGATCACGGCAGCGATGAGATCGACACGGCAGCGATCACCTGCGAACAGCAGCCCTTGCCTGATTACGATGACGATTACGTGGATAGGCCGCGCTAACATGAACACGGCAACGATCACTTGTGCAAGGACACGATGTCGTGCTTCCGGCAGCAATAACATGGCACACCGGTGGAGATTATTATCCACTCTTCGTCGCTCCCTAATCCACTCTACATCGCCCCTTTATCGCCTCTACATCGCCCCTAATCCACTCTACATCACCTCTTTATCCACTCTACATCACTCCCTAACCCACTCTACATCGCTCCCTTACCCACTCCACATCGCCCCTTAACCCACTCTACATCGCCCCTAATCCACTCTACATCGCCCCTTAACCCACTCTACATCGCCCCTAATCCACTCTACATCGCCCCTTTATCCACTCTACATCGCCCCTTAACCCACTCTACATCGCCCCTTAACCCACTCTACATCGCCCCTTTATCCACTCCACATCGCTCCTTATCCACTCCACATCGCCCCTTTATCCCCTCTACATCGCCCCTTTATCCACTCTACATCGCCCCTAACCCACTCTAAATCGCCCCTTAACCCACTCTACATCGCCCCTTAACCCACTCTACATCGCCCCTTACCCCACTCTACATCGCTCCTTTATCCACCCTTCATCGCTCCCTAACCCACTCCACATCGCTCCCTAACCCACTCTACATCGCTCCCTAATCCACTCTACATCGCCCCTTAACCCACTCTACATCGCCGCTTAACCCACCTTACATCGCTCCCTAACCCACTCTACATCGCCTCTTAACCCACTCTACATCGCCCCTTTATCCACCCTACATCGCTCCTTTACCCACTCCACATCGCTCCTTTACCCACTCCACATCGCTCCCTTACCCACTCCACATCGCCCATTTACCCCTTCTACATCGCCCCTTTATCCACTCCACATCGCCCCTTAACCCACTCCACATCGCTCCTTTATCCACCCTTCATCGCTCCCTAACCCACTCTACATCGCTCCTTTATCCACCCTTCATCGCTCCTTAACCCACTCCACATCGCCCCTTTATCCACTCTACATCGCTCCCTAATCCACTCCACATCGCCCCTTTACCCACTCCACATCGCCCCTTAACCCACTCTACATCGCTCCTTTACCCACTCTACATCGCTCCCTAACCCACTCTACATCGCTCCCTAACCCACTCTACATCGCTCCCTAACCCACTCTACATCGCTCCTTAACCCACTCTTCATCGCCCCTTTATCCACTCTACATCGCTCCTTTACCCACTCTACATCGCTCCCTAACCCACTCTACATCGCTCCTTTACCCACTCTACATCGCCCCTTTATCCACTCCACATCGCTCCTTTACCCACTCCACATCGCTCCTTTACCCACTCTACATCGCCCCTTTACCCACTCTACATCGCTCCTTTGTCCACTCTACATCGCCCCTTTACCCACTCTACATCGCCCCTTTATCCACTCTACATCGCCCCTTTACCCACTCTACATCGCCCCTTTACCCACTCTACATCGCTCCCTAACCCACTCTACATCACCCCTTTATCCACTCCACATCGCTCCCTAACCCACTCTACATCGCTCCCTAACCCACTCTACATCGCCCCTTAATCCACTCTACATCGCTCCCTAACCCACTCTACATCGCCCCTTAACCCACTCTACATCGCTCCCTAACCCACTCTACATCGCCCCTTAACCACTCCACATCGCTCCCTAACCCACCTTACATCGCCCCTTAACCTCCCTACATCGCTCCCTAACCCACTCTACATCGTCCCTTTACCCACTCTACATCGCCCCTTTACCCACTCTACATCGCCCCTTAACCCACCTTACATCGCTCCCTAACCCACTCTACATCGCCCCTTAACCCACTCTACATCGCCCCCTAACCCACTCTCCATCGCCCCTTTACCCACTCTCCATCGCCCCTTTACCCACCTTACATCGCCCCTTTACCCACTCTACATCGCCCCTTTATCCACTCCACATCGCCCCTTAACCCACTCTACATCGCTCCTTACCTCACTCCACATCGCCCCTTTACCCACTCTACATCGCTCCCTAATCCACTCTACATCGCCCCTTTATCCACTCCACATCGCCCCTTTATCCACTCCACATCGCCCCTTTATCCACTCTACATCGCCCCTTTACCCACTCTACATCGCTCCTCTACGCACTCTACATCGCCCCTTTATCCACTCTACATCGCCCCTTTACCCACTCTACATCGCTCCCTAACCCACTCCACATCGCTCCCTAACCCACTCTACATAGCCCCTTTAACCACTCTACATCGCCCGAATTACCTCGCCATAATACCGCTATGACCTCTTTAGACCACAATAATAACTTGTGCCTTGACACCCTTCACTACCCTTCTGACTGAGTCCATCGACTGGTTGATCCAGGTTAGGTATGGGAATGGTGACAGTGATGGTCTTACCAAGTTGTCTGAAGCTTTGAAAAAGTTGATTGAGGAGGCTATTGAGAAGGCTACTAAGTCCCTCCAAGCCGAAAAATCTAAACTTGAATGCCCTGTTAAGTACAAGGGAAATGAGTCCACTTGCCAGTTCTACCAGAAGAAAATTGATGAACTTAAAAAATCTCAAGAACTTGGAAAAAATTCAAATGGTTTTACTTCGAATGATTTTGAAAAACAGAAAGAAAAATGTGTTGCATCACATAAATCTAAGCGTTCCGACGCCCAGCAAAAAGCGTATGAGGACATTGACTCCAAGTTGTCTCAGGTTAACAAGCTTAAAGAGAGTCTTAAAGGATTGACTGATGAAAAGAATTGTGAAAAGCTTTTAACAAATCTTTGTGATGGCCTCGAAACCTTCTTAGGCTTCAACTCTGCTTCCAAAGGCTACGATGGCAGTGGGATAGTGTATTCGGACTTGGATAGGCTGTGTGACGGGGTGATGGGATTTTTGAGTGGAGTGCTTGATGCGGTGAAAGATGATCCAAGCGTTACAACGTATTACACTAAGATGGATGAAACACTCCAAAAAATTAAAGACAATATGCACAATCCTGGCGGATTGTCTGCGGCCGTTGACGCTGTGAGCACGGCGCTGGGGGAGTGGGATGGAGAATTAAATAAAAGATGCACTGACGTAAAAAACTATTTTAATAATCTAAATTCTGACAAATTAACTCAATTTAATAATTCACTTAACGCACTTAATACATGTGAGCCTAGTGACGTGGCCGCCCGTTTGGGTGATTGCATAGAGAAGGCCAAGGACGTGTCCGACGCCTTCGACTGGGCTGAGGGAGCGTACAATCAGCTCGACAAATCGCTTAAAGATAAGTTGAAAGATCCCGTAAATAACATAAAAGTGCAGGTGAAATCGTTCGTGGCGGCGGCAAAAAATGAGGAGTTGAAGACGGTGGTAGAGACGGCGGGGAGGGAGCTCAAGACTCTGGAGACCCAAGTGATTGCTCACGCTACACATTGCGTGACTCAGATGAGAGAGAGTCTTGATGAGCAAATGGTTACACTACTTAAAAATATAGATACCGCGAACAACAAATTGAAGCAGTGGCTGGCAGCGATGGGAGAATGGATTAATGAAACAAAAACCTTTATTGCTGAATTACTGCAGAAACGCGCGGATGAAATATTGTATGAAGTGAATGAAGGTGCAGAAACTTGTAAGCGTAAGCAAGTAGCTCAAGCAATTCAGGTAAATGAATTAAATCTAGAAGGCGCTGTTGAAGACTTGGAGAGATGGAAACGGGAAGCTAGTGAAGTTGTAAAGAAAGGTCTGTGGAGATGCCATGACATATTGGATAGAACAAGTATGGATCAATCGCAGATATCGATTAAGGCTAAGGAATTACAGGACAAAGCCGTTGAACTCCGAACGGCGGCAAACGCTGCGATTGAGAACATTAAGCAACACGTATCCCAAGCGCTGCAGGCTGTGAATGATATGAATGAGGAGTTAAAGGGGGATTTGGGTAAGATGAAAAACCAACTTAAGCAGGCGTTGGATGGATACGTTAGGGGCGAAATGGCTGGAAAAATCAAAGACGCACTTGAAGTAGAAACTGATAGTATTGCGAAACGAGATGAGAGTACAGCACTGGCTGGAGGATTCTTAGATAATATCGTTTCCGGTCTCCACAACTATGCTAATGAGTTTAAAGATGCATTCCAAGCGACCATTCAGAGCATAGTTGAAGGCACAATAAAGAGTGAGGGTATGCAGAGTGGTTATCTTAACTGGTATGTTGGCGACAATAAAACGAGTAATTATTTCAAGAATACAATAGATGGCCAATTAAAAAGCGATAAAGAAATTCTAGGTATCATAACCCAAACTGTTCAAAAAGCAATTAGCGATACGATGAATGAACATGTCAAAAATGTCAACATCAAAAACCAAAATGATGCAGAGAAAATTTTGGAAGATATTAGTGAATGTCTCACTATTTTTACATCCAATATTAATGGTCAGGAGGATGCCATATTGCAGGCGGTGGAGACTGCATTGAACAAAGTAGATAAGTGGGTAGACCCCGCTAAAAAGACTAGCCATAATAAACGCTACATAAATAAAGTCATCTCAATCATACTCGCCGCTGTAAAGTCTGCCGCTACTGATGCCGCCGGGGAAATCGGCAGCATAATTTTAGACTCCAATATCCAAGAGATGAAGAAAGCGATTGACGCGGTTAGAAAACTTGGTGAGGATCTTAAAAAAAAGTTTGTTGTGTCACCCGGAGTCACTACCGCCAACCTTGGGGATGATGTGACAAAGCCTATTCACGAGAAACTAAATCAAGAAATAGGGAATGAAGATACAGTAGGTGCACGTGCTTTCCCTAGCAGTGGCAAGCTTAAACTCGAAAAGCTTGGGAATTATATACTCCACGTCAAACAAACATCGGACATACTGGACGCGCTTAAGAAGGGAGAACTGCAAGGCACTGAAGGTGATCCAGGCACACTTCCAACTAAAATTAACTATATAAGGAAAGAAGGCCTGAAGACGCTAGAAAGCGGCGGAGACATATCTAACATTCTCAACTCAGGCAAAGGCATATTCGAAAACTCGTTCGGAACAATCAAAAAACAGCTCGGACAGATAATTACACTAATCACTGAAAAGCAAGATGGGCGCAAGTATTTCGACGGTTCTCAGGATAGGAAGAAAGGTGTACATACGCTGCTGACCGAGCTGAAAAATGGACTTACTGAAGGTGTTGAATCTGTTTTTACAAAGGGTTTTGAGGAAATCAAAAACAACGTTGAAAGGTTGAAAAGCGGTCATATTTTGGATGTTTTGGAGAAACTCAACAGCCTCTGCGATGCTGTTAAAAATTCAAGCGAGTTTCTCACAGGGAATTTGGGTACACTGAAAAATGATGTCTTCGACCGCAAGCTAAAAAACTTAATGCATGATCTTCGTGAGCTACAACAAACAAAGTTGGCTCCCTTGATTGACGAAGCGCAAAGAATCAGAAATTCCCTAAACTCACAATGCAAGCAATGTATTTGGGACATCGAAATGTTTGTGTCTCAAGAAGTTAACAGAAGTACTAAAGCAATCCAAAATGAAGCCCGAAAGCAGTATAACGCCAAAATCAGCGATGTGTTTGAGAAGTTAAAAGCGATAGTGCATTACAAAACTGAGGAGATTAAGATCGTAATTGAAAAAGATAAAAAAACGGGTGTTAAAGGTTTTTTGAGGACGATATATGGAATCAAGGTGACTGTAATAACATTTGCGCTTCCAGAATTTCAGACGTCGGCGTCATTGCTTGCACCACTAAAACAAGCATTCACTATTAAAATATTCAAGGACCTGTCATCCAAATTCCATGCCTACGTAACAAACATTTTACCGTACATTGAAGACGAAATAAAAATTCCGCCACAGCCTAGGAGTGCGGCAGCCATATTTGCTGACACTGATGAATCCAAAAATGTAAAAAAAATTAATGAAGATCTTAACAACTTACTTACTAATTTAATTGATGCAAAACAGTCTAAAAACTATAATTACGATCACCAATTCACCTCCCTCCTCTCCACCCTCTCCTCCTCCCTCACCTCTCTCCACCCCTCCGCCTTCGCCAACCCCCGGCACCCGGAGCTGCTCGATGCGGTCAGAGCGGGGCTGCAGGGGTTTGTCGAGCAGATGGAGCGGGTGTATGTGAACGGGTATGATGGAGGTTCTGAGAACGTTTTATTGGTATATGCAAACACCGAAAATGTTACAGAAGAAGGAAAAAATTGCGCCAAAATATTTTTGACGGTATTGGAGACACTGTATAATGATATGCTGAAATTAAAAAAAACGTGTGATGATTCTAATAATAAGCAAAAGCAGATAAATCTGCAACATGGAAATAATCTTGGAGTATTTTTCAATATGCGAGGCTACAAAGTGAGTGCGGATATAACGAAGCAGGATGGTCAGCTGAGGAATAAGCCGGAGTGCACGGGAGCGCAAGTCAGTGATTTATGTCACAATGAAATTACAAGCGCGGCGGAGGGAACCAAAGAGTTAATGCAGAAATTCAAACTCCTTACAGACAAGGGTGCCGTGAAACTTATCAATTTACTTGCTTGCCTAAACCACCATATGTCGTATAACTATTACAGGGCTTGCCATCTCATCAACCGCCCAAATTCTAAACCTCCTACGACAATATATCAAATGCTGCAATGGCTGCCAGGACTGATGTTTAATCCGATGTATGGCAAAGTTACGAGCTACCTTAAGGAACTCTTCCCCAAACCTAAAGCAGATGAAGACAAGCCGTATGAAGCTATATCCGATACATCACTTAGCCTGGAAGGAACTTCGAGTCTTACAGCAAAAATACTGAAAGACAGGCTTGGGACGGTTTGTGTATATTCCCATGATACACTTATGGCCATCCTCGGTCACGGCCATTCCAAAGGCCGATATGCCTGTGAATTCTATATTAACGCCGATAATTTAAATTATCCTAGTAATCCAGCTGCGTGCTTTGACATGCTTGTGGATATATTGAATAGGGTGTATCACCAATTTCGATTCTTGTATAGTCAGTGTCAAAACGGACCGGAAGCCGGAGGTTGGGGTGACTGTCATTACGGTCAACACGTCGGTGGATCGTCGTGGACCTGTAATGAAAAGCAGTGTGCCATCCAATTATGTCCCCAGCTGGCTGATCAAAAGGCCAAGCAAACGGCTGACCAAAACGATGACCAAAAGTGCAGCCAACACCCTGTGTGCGGTGTCAAGTCTCCCCTCCAAGCATACCTCGAAGACGGCCTACAAGGTTTCCTCCCTCATCACCTTACTAAGGTGGGATGTGGAGTCAAGTGCTCAGTAGGCAACCACTTTGGCAAGCCGTGTCTAACTCCCATGGGTTTCGCTGACATCGGAATTGCGGCGTCGCATACGAAAAAAGGTAAGTACATAAAGCAGGCCCTTTCCGGTTTCTGCGCTTACAAATCACCCCTCACTCAACTGTGCGCTCAGCTAAACTGTCTCCTGCGGCGATCACCGCAGACACTTGGTGAAATGTTCTCTTTCTACCATAAATTCCTTATGAACTGGAACAATGTGGGTAAGGAGCATAAGAAGCAGGCATTTGAATCGGCAGTAAAAGAAGCCAACTTCGGAAACATAGAAACAACGTTGGATGTTGTTTGCATACAGATGAGCAAGAAGCACGACAGTCACAGTACTGGTATACGCAAGCAACCCAAAGGTGAATTATTCAGTCTTATATCCTGTGAGGATGACACAAAACCAGGCTTACCCTGCGGTCCATACTTACAATCAATCAGCGACGATATAACAACGGTCTTCTCTAAGAAAAACGCTCGCAACTATTTGTCGTGGGTTGTGTACATGACCGAAACCTTTTATGATCTTCTAGCACAGTTGTATAAACAGTGCTGCAATCAGTGTAATAAGAAGGGTAGCAGATGCTACGACAAGGGCTGTGACAAAGACTGTCAGGTTCGATTCAGCTATGGATATGAGGTGTCCAATGAGCGAGGTTTACCGCAAGGCTTTGATACTATTAAACACAGAACCTCCTGCAATTCCATAGTTCAGTGCCGCAGTACTCATGCGCTTATATACGCTTGCGGGTTTACGTTCGGCAGCCCATATGCATTACGTGGCGTAAATGATAGGAAGTTGAAACGTACATGTGAAGATTTCTGCACAGCCTTGGGCAGAGTAATAAGCGATGTCGAAGCAGAAGACGCGCCACTCGCTAAATTAATCTACGTCACCATACCTAACTTCCTTTTCCAAATCCGCGCCCCCTTCATCTGGCTCAACGTCGCGCTCTGGCTCCTCTCCCTCTTGTACCTCCTCCACATCATGGTCATCCGCCTCGACCTGCTCCACATCAAATCGCATTTGCATAGTCCCTCATCACATCGCATCGCTGCTCAATCACTACTTGCTGCTGGACGTGTTAACAAACTTAACAGAGTGTTTTACCTGCAACCATAATCGTACTCACGTGTTCACTATCTACACTCACCTAGCATCACCTACTCACCTAACTTATGAATTGTGCTTTAATCTGTTGTATCACTCATTAATCGTTGTATGTGATTGTGTAGTAGTTAACTAAAGTGTTGACCAAGATGCTGACCAAAGTGCTGACCAAAGTGTTGACCAATGCCATGACCAATGCCATGACCAACGTGGTGACCAATGCCATGACCAGAGAAGTGACCAAAGTGCTGACCAAAGTGGTGACCAAACAGCTGACCAAAGTGCTGACCAATGTGCTGACCAAGGTGCTGACCAATGCCATGACCAGAGTGCTGACCAAAATGGTGACCTATGTGCTGACCAATGCCATGACCAGCGTGCTGACCAATGCCATGACCAACTTGGTGACCAATGCCATGACCAAAGTGTTGACCAAGCACCTGACCTAGCACCTTACCAAAGAGGTGACCAATGCCATGACCAGAGTGGTGACCAAAGTGCTGACCAATGTGCTGACCAATGCCATGACCAAGTTAGTGTCACGGCAGCGATGGCATGGTCACGGCAGCGATGTCATGGTTACGGCAGCGATGTCATGGTTACGGCAGCGATGACATGGTCACGGCAGCGATGACATGGTCACGGCAGCGATGTCATGGTCACGGCAGCGATGACATGGTCACGGCAGCGATGACATGGTTACGGCAGCGATGACATGGTTACGGCAGCGATGACATGGTCACGGCAGCGATGACACGGTCACGGCAGCGATGACATGATGACGGCAGCGAAGACAGTGGTGACCAAGTTGATGACATGGTTACGGCAGCGATGACATGGTCACGGCAGCGATGTCATGGTCACGGCAGCGATGACATGGTTACCAGAGTAGTGATTATAATCCACTCTACACCGCCCCTTTATCCACTCTACATCGCTCCTAACCCACTCTACATCGCCCCTCTACCCACTCCACATCGCTCCCTAACCCACTCCACATCGCTCCCTTACCCACTCTACATCGCCCCTTACCCACTCTACATCGCTCCCTTACCCACTACACATCGCCCCTCTATTCACTCTACATCGCCCCTTAACCCACTCTCCATCGCTCCCTAACCCACTCTACATCGCCCCTTAACCCACTCTACATCGCCGCTTTACCCACTTTACATCGCCCCTTAACCCACTCTACATCGCTCCCTAACCCACTCTACATCGCTCCCTTATCCACTCCACATCGCTCCCTAATCCACTCCACATCGCTCCTTAACCCACTCTCCATCGCTCCCTAACCCACTCTACATCGCCCCTTTATCCACTCTACATCGCCCCTTTATCCACTCTACATCGCCCCTTTATCCACTCTACATCGCCCCTTAACCCACTCTACATCGCCGCTTATCCACTCTACATCGCCCCTTAACCCACTCTACATCGCTCCCTAACCCACTCTACATCGCTGCCTAACCCACTCCACATCGCTCCCTAACCCACTCTACATCGCCCCTTTATCCACTCTACCTCGCTGCCTAACCCACTCCACATCGCTCCCTTATCCACCCTACATCGCCCCTTTATCCACTCTACATCGCCCCTTAACCCACTCTACATCGCCCCTTTACCCACTCTACATCGCTCGCTAACCCACTCTTCATCGCTCCCTAACCCACTCCACATCGCCCCTTTATCCACTCCACATCGCCCCTTTATCCACTCTACATCGCCCCTTTACCCACTCTACATCGCCCCTTAACCCACTCTACATCGCTCCCTAAACCACTCTACATCGCCCCTTTATCAACTCTACATCGCTCCTTTATCCACTCTA
>NW_012237043.1:0-20072 GCF_000981445.1 Babesia bigemina
CTCTTCAGATCCGCTCACCTTCATTCTGGCTCAACGTAGCCTCTGGCTCCTCTCTTTCCTCTACCTCATCCACATCATGGTCATCCGCCTCGATCTGCTCCACATCAAATCGCATTTGCACTCACCCTCATCGCATCGCATAGCAGCTCAATCACTTCTTGCCGCCGCACGTGTTAACAAGCTTAACAGAGTGTTTTACCTGCAACCATAATCGTACTCACGTGTTTACTACCTACACTCACCTAGCATCACCTACTCACCTAACTTATGAATTGTAATATAATGTGCTGGTTTACTCATTAATCGTTGTATGTGATTGTGTAGTAGTTAACTAAAGTGTTGACCAAGATGCTGCCCAAAGTGTTGACCAAGGTGCTGAGCAATGCCATGGCCAAGCACCTGACCAAAGTGTTGACCAAAGTGGTGACCAATGTGTTGACCAAAGTGGTGACCAAAGTGGTGACCAGAGTGCTGACCAAAGTGTTGACCAATGCCATGACCAATGTGCTGACCAAGGTGCTGACCAAAGAGGTGACCAAAGCGCTGACCAAGGTGCTGACCAAGTTGAGGTCACGGCAGCGATGACATGGTCACGGCAGCGATGACATGGTCACAGTAGCGATGATGTGGTTACGGCAGCGATGACATGGTCACAGCAGCGATGACATGGACACCGCAGCGATGACATGGTCACGGCAGCGATGACACGGTCACGGCAGCGATGACAGTGGTGACCAAGCAGGTGACCTAAGTGGTGATTATTATCCACTCTACATCGCCCCTTAACCCACTCTACATCGCCCCTTAACCCACTCTACATCGCCCCTTTATCCACTCTACATCGCTCCTTTACCCACTCTACATCGCCCCTTTACCCACTCTACATCGCCCCTTAACCCACTCTACATCGCCCCTTAACCCACTCTACATCGCTCCTTTACCCACTCTACATCGCCCCTTTACCCACTCTACATCGCTCCTTAACCCACTCTACATCGCCCCTTAATCCACTCTACATCGCCCCTTTACCCACTCTACATCGCCCCTTAACCCACTCTACATCGCCCCTTAACCCACTCTACATCGCCCCTTAACCCACTCTACATCGCCCCTTAATCCACTCTACATCGCCCCTTTATCCACTCTACATCGCCCCTTAACCCACTCTACATCGCTCCTTTACCCACTCTACATCGCCCCTTAACCCACTCTACATCGCCCCTTTATCCACTCTACATCGCTCCCTTATCCACTCTACATCGCTCCCTAACCCACTCTACATCGCTCCCTTAACCCACTCTACATCGCTCCCTAACCCACTCTACATCGCCCCTTAACCCACTCTACATCGCTCCTTTACCCACTCTACATCGCTCCTTTATCCACTCTACATCGCCCCTTAACCCACTCTACATCGCCCCTTTACCCACTCTACATCGCCCCTTTACCCACTCTACATCGCCCCTTAACCCACTCTACATCGCTCCCTTATCCACTCTACATCGCCCCTTTACCCACTCTACATCGCTCCTTAACCCACTCTACATCGCCCCTTTACCCACTCTACATCGCCCCCTTATCCACTCTACATCGCCCCTTAACCCACTCTACATCGCCCCTTAACCCACTCTACATCGCCCCTTAACCCACTCCACATCGCTCCCTTTATCCACTCTACATCGCTCCCTAACCCACTCTACATCGCCCCTTTACCCACTCTACATCGCTCCTTTATCCGCTCTCCATCGCCCCTTTATCCACTCTCCATCGCCCCTTTACCTACTCCACATCGCTTCCTAACCCACTCCACATCGCCCCTTAACCACTTCACATCGCTCCCTAATCCCCTCCACATCGCCCTTTACCCACTCCACATCGCTCCCTAACCCACTCTACATCGCCCCTTTATCCACTCCACATCGCTCCCTAATCCAATCTACATCGCCCCTTTATCCACTCTACATCGCCCCTTGACCCACTCCACATCGCTCCCTAACCCACTCTACATCGCTCCCTAACCCACTCTACATCGCCCGAATTACCTCGCCATAATACCGCTATGACATCTTTAAACCATCACAATAACTTGTGCCTTGTCACCCTTCACTTCCCTCCTTCCACCGCTTGCCACTGCCCTGACCATGTGCCGCTCAGGGAGCTTGGCAAGAAATTTGGTAAAATTCTGAACCTCAAAAATACCTCAAATAACAACACTAATAACATCCTTAATAACCTCTGTTCCGGCCTCGAAAAATTCCTAGGCTTCAACTCTGAGACTAAAGGCTACGACGGCACTGGGATTGTGTACTCTGACTTGGATAGGCTGTGTGACGGGGTGATGGGATTTTTGTATTATGTGCTTAAGGATGTCAGCGAGAAACAGCCTTACAGTGTGGGTAAATCAATACTAAAAGAGTTTGTTGAGACCGAATTAAAGCCTAAATTATCCACCGGGCGTGAGGGTTTTAAGGTCATTGAGCAGTTGGCGGGGAAAGTGCGGGAGTATAATGATAAAGTAAAAACATCGAATGACTATGTCAAAAACAAAATTAAAGAGATGCATAATCACGTTGACAAGACTTTAACAGATAAGTTAAGATCCATATTACTTAATGATGATTCAGATCTGCGGAAGGCATTGACACAACAGCAAGTTCAGAAGGTGGAGCAAGCTGTGACGGAAGCCGAGCGATTAGTCAAGGACTACGCTACAAAAGGTACGGATTTCATAAACGGTTTTCGTGAAAAGAAAGTGTTCAGTTACCGAAAGGGTACGACGTACGAATATAGAGACGAATTTAAGGACTTGAATCCTGACGTACAACAGAAAATTAATAATGCTATACAAAACATTTCATATGAAGCTACACGGCTTGGTGCACTCTCTGCCAAGGAACAGAACCACCTAGAGCAGATGACAGCGACGATCAAAGATACGTTTAGTTCGCTTAACAGGTGCGTGAATGATAAAATTGGCACAGACGTTACTGCGCTTGTTAGTAACATTGTGAAGCAAGTTGACGGAATTTTGAAATCGCTTCAGGCCATTGATAAGGAGCTGTGGAAGCATGTTAATGAGTTAGGAAAATGGATTAACACTGCGGATGAAATTGTGAGAGATGGCATAAATAGGGCTAATGGAATTGAAAACAAAGGTGTTGGATCTGTTAATAAGGACAACATTGATAATGTCGTAAAGAACATCAATACCGTGTTCTACGGGGCGAAAGATTTTGTCAAGCAGAATGTGGAAGAGGCAATTAAGGCAGTGGCAAAAATGGATGAAGAGCTGAAGAAAGATTTGTTTACGGTTAAGACGCAAATCGAAAAATCTATCGATTTGATTAATGTGAGCATTGCGGCGTTAGGGGGTAAGTTTAGCGAAATAACCGATCGTAATAAAATTTCCGGGATCATAGGTCATATTGAGAAGCAGGTTGCTAAGGTTGCGGGGAGCGGCTTAAGAAGCGAAAGCGGTCTTGGAGCCATCAAACATATACTGATTGCGTTCATCTGGAGGTATAAAAGTGAGAAGTTTGCAGCTAAAATGAACGAGTTGGTTGGTGAAATTATGAGGACGGATCCAGTGAAGGGGCATTTAAAGCAGTATGTTAGCAGTAACAAGGGGCAATGGAATACATATTTTAAGCCTGATACAACTGCGGATTCAATAACGCTGAAGGTTCAAGAAGAAATAATGAAGGAAATTACGAAGGTGATTACGGAGCCAGAATTAACGGGTGACAGCGTTGAGTCGCACTTGAATGTCCTAAATCAGAATATGCTAACATTTTCGCAGAAACTTCAGAATGGCATGTTGAGCAGCATAACGGCAATTGTCGACGCTGTCAAGAATCATCAAAATTTTAAGGAACCAGGTTCTACTGGACAGCATATTAAACACAATCTCCAGGACGCCGTGACCTCCACGTTCAGACAACTTGCTGCTGAAGTCAACAAATCTGCTAATATGATGAATGCACTGCTATTGGAGCCCCGGTTTCCAACCAACCAGAAATCCAGCGTAGCAGCCTACCTGGACGATGCGCTTGGGGTGGCCTCAACTCTTCACACGAATCTAAAAAATGCGCTCAATGATCGCACCGAAAGTACGAAATCTGCCGACAAAGTCGACAAGGCGATCGAGCAAGTCAAGAACACTCTCCGCGAGCAGCTGAGTGAAGATACTGAAAAACCAAGTAGCCATGTCAAGCTTCCAACTTCCGGCGACAAATTTCAAAATTACAATGGTTGCGTTGCCCAAGACGATGCTACCCTCTCCGCCCTTGCGTCCGGTAACCTGAATAATATAACTGAGTCATCAGGTACACTTCCGAATAAGATTAAGGACATTGATACCCATAGCCTTACGTATTTCGAAGAAAAATTAGGTGTCAAAAGGGAAGTAAAAAACCTATCTAACGGTTACCTGAAAGAGATCACGGATAACCTCACACAGCTCATGGAAGCATTCTCAAAAGCAGGCAGAGCCGTTAACGCCGAGTTTAAGAAACTCCAAACGAATATCGGCCGTAAAGAACACGGCTCTACAGTTGAGGTTACAAAGGGCTCACTTCAAAAAATTTACGACAATTTGTCGAATGTTCTTCGTGATAATGTTGCACGTGTCATTCAATCGGCCACCGAATTTGTGAAACTAGAAGCTGACAAACTAAAACAGAATTGCACTAAATCACTCACACAACATGTCAATACCGAATCTCAACAAGCAATACACAAGCTCATCACTCAAGCGAGAAAGCTGTGCATATCGTCAATGAAGTCTTCCCTTGAACAATTTTCGGGGAAGGTCACCGAGGAGCTGAAACCCCTGCCCACCCTCATCGACACCGACAGGCAGCACGGCTTTAAGGGTTTCATGCGGACGTTGCAAGGTATAATCGGAGAGAATGGTGAGACTTCGGACGAGAATATTGAGAGACTCAAGGGTCTCGTAGGTCAGCTGTCGAGAAATGTGAATCATAAGGATGCGTTCATAAAATTGTCTGCAAACTTCAAGGACTTCTGCTCACCACTCCACGTCTACCTCAAAGCAGAGATCAAACGCGTTCACGAAGCAAATAACGAGAAAATAAATCCCAAGCCATCCGGCGTGGAACAGCTGTACACCTCCAAACTCGACGCTGCGCATACAGCGCTCAACAACCTACTCGATCACATTAATACAAACAACCGCTACAATCACGAAGTACCCGCCTTGCTTGACAGTCTCTCCACTAAAGTCGATAGTCTCCACCCCAAGACCTTTAATGACCCGAACACTCCCCTGCTTGACGGCGTTGGGAAAGGGCTGCGTGAGTTTGCGGCTGAACTTGGAAAGGCGTACATCTCAGCGTACGACAGTGAGACGTTTGGTGCTGAGCTTGTCGAAAAAGATAAATTAACGCCGTATGGATCTAAGTTAAGTAAGGTCTGCTTGACCGTAGTTTCGACGTCATACAATGTGTTGAACACAGTGAGGAAGTACTCCGGTACCACGTGGAAGTCTGACAAGATACATCAATCGACACCAATTGGACAGTTCCTCGGCAACAACGGATACGTCGTATCCAAGGACAAACAAGACGGTCACTTGCGTCACGGAGCTGGTATGCTAGGCTGGCATGTTTACAAAAGCCTCGTTAAGAATGACGATAGCCGTGTCTACAGACATCATGATGCTGAGAAAGACACTGGCCCACTTGAAATGCTTCACGAGATTCTTCAAACATATTACAGAATCGGCCACATCTCTACCTTCTCTGCCAAGAAACTGCCGTGTAGCATATTTGAAATGTTGTGCTGGATAGTTGGTCTTCCGTGCACCTCGGCTTATGACGAAATGTTACATGACGCTGTCAGTGACTTATTTGTCGATCCTTCGAAGCGAGTCACAGTTGGAGATTTAGACGCCGCAGTTGTCGGCGATGAACCGGTAGCGTCATATCCGGAGGCGATCGAATTGGAACGTACACAGAGAGCAGTAAAACGCCTATGTTCGAGATCGTACGATGTTCTTCTTGAAATAGTGGGTTACGGAAACGCATACACAACCTACGCCGTCGACTACTGCGACAACAGCCTACAACTATCTTACCCTTCAGATCCGTCACAGTGCCTGGAACTATTGCTGGACATCCTACGTAAATTGTTACCGGTGTTCAGATTCTTGCATAGCCAATGTAAGGTGACTGCCGAACATCGCGGGTGGTCCGACTGTTGGTACGGTAAAGGCGTACAGTCATCCAAATCGCAGTGTAACGACCATGCAAGCGAAAAAGCAACGTGCCAACCAAATGACCAACCAAAATGCCAGGCAAGGTGCCAAGCAAATTGTCATCCAACGTCGCCACTTCAGTCGTATTTGTCAGATTGCCTTACCGGCCACTTGCCTCACCAGGTAAGCAGCATCGGTTGCAAGGCCAAATGTGCGACGTGTCCAAAGGTTCTCCCCGGCCAACCTTGCCTGACGCCTCTCGGCTTCAGAGGGTTCTCCGGTAGTATGAAGACAGGTAAAGACTTATGCAAAGTGCTAACCAAATTCTTCTTCGATGTGCAATATTCATCGTTGCTTTGCTTGATGCCCAAACCGCCATCTACGTTACCAGAACACTACCAGTTTGCGTTGACGTTAGGTAGTATGCTGAAAAATGGTAAAGGAGGCAGCACTGGTATCGTTTGTACAGCGTTTAGAGCATCAATCGGAAGCGCATCTATTCGCCTCTACGAGAATCCTATTGAACTAACTAATGCCTTCGGAGACGCTTACGGTAATACGCATATTGAACATAGTCACAGGACCGGAGAACCCAAGCACGCCCCGTTGTCCAGTTTATCAATGAACAACTCATGTATGCTTCCTAAGACCGACAATATTTACTGTGGTCCCTACCTTCAATCTCTATACCAGGATACCTATTATTCCCTCGCCGAGAAGCATTGTAACCTGTACTTGTCCTGGGCGATATACTTGCCGTGGCAATTTTGGAATTATCTGAAAACCCTATACGATTCTTTCTGCAGTATATCCTGCCAGGACTGGGGCTGCAGTGGTTGCTTAAAAGGTGACAAATGCAAGACGGGCAAACACGGAACGGACTACAACTGCAAATGCTGGAGTGTCGTCAAATGCCGCGGAGTGCAAAGCACTTTCTACAGTTACGGATTCACATTCGGCGACGCGAAGAAATTGTTGGACGAAAATGAACTGAGGTATTGCCACGATTTCTGCAAACAACTTGAGAATATTCTCAATTCACAATTTTTCAAAGACCTCCTCCAAAAGTGCGACGAATTCATATTCACCATCAGGCAGCCCTTCATCTGGCTTAACGTCGCACTCTGGTCACTCTCCCTCTTCTACCTCATCTGCGTCATGGTTGGCAGACTGGATGTGCTCCACATAAAATCGCATTTACGATCACCATCATCGCACAAGATAACGGCGCAGTCATTGTTGGCAGCAGCGCAAGTCGGAAGGCTTGCCAAGATATCGTATCTACGACCGTAATTGTATTCACGTTTGTAATTACTACACTCACTTACCATAGCTCACCTACTCACCTAACCGACAAACGTAGTCTAATGTATCGAATTACTCTAGCGGCAACCTGTGAACTAGGTAGCACCTAGATTAGGTTATGACTGAACGACCAAGCAAAGTGCTAAGCTGGCACCCAGGCAACGTGGTAACCTAGCAACCAGGCAACGTGGTAAGCTGGCGACCAGACTAAGTGGTAAGCTGGCACGCAGGCTAAGTGATAAGCTGGCGGATGAACCGTAATTTGGTGGGTGTTGTAGCACGTTGAGTTGTGCGTTGACTGTGAGAGGTGTCTGCGTTCCCCATTGAGTCAGTGTCACGTGAGGCTGGGTGATTGGTCGCTAACGTAGGCGGTCGTGAGGACCGCGGCGGGTGACTTAAGTCGTGTGTTGCGAGTCACTGGCAGGGTGGCGTAATCCGCGTTGGCCTCGTTAAGTAGCGTTTATAGGCGGCGATGTAGCGATTGTTAGTATCACATTTAGGCACGTAGCCGACACGCTCCGCCAGAATGGCGTCTATACTGCGGCTCGTAGCACGGTGCTGCTGCACTGTGGGAGTTGAGCGCACGGGGCTCGCTGCTAATTTTATGGCGTTGCGAATAGTGAATAATTTAAAGTGACAGTTGTTGCCGATCACATGCGTCGCGTCAGGGCAGCTGTGGTATCCCGGGCAGCGTGGGTGTCGGTGGCCTGGGCTGGGGGGACACAGGGGTGAGGGTGAGTGTTGATGAGGGGACTGGGAGCGGCAGTGGTAGTGTTGCAGTTGGTGAGTGCGTTGGTAGGTGATTGATATGTCTGCAGGTTGAGGGGACTGGGAGCGGCAGTGGTAGTGTTGCAGTTGGTGAGTGCTGCTTAAGTGACTGATATGTTTGCAGGTTGAGGGGACTGGGAGCGGCAGTGGTAGTGTTGCAGTTGGTGAGTGCGTTGCTAGGTGATTGATATGTCTGCAGGTTGAGGGGACTGGGAGCGGCAGTGGTAGTGTTGCAGTTGGTGAGTGCTGCTTAGGTGATTGATATGTTTGCAGGTTGAGGGGAGTGGGCGCGGCAGTGGTAGTGTTGCAGTTGGTGAGTGCGTTGCTGGAGTGATTGATATGCTTGCAGGTTGAGTGGACTGGGAGCTGCAGTGGTAGTGTTGCAGTTGGTGAGTGCGTTGCTACGTGATTGATATGCTTGCAGGCTGAGGGGACTGGGAGCGTCAGTGGTAGTGTTGCAGTTGGTGAGTGTTGCTTGAGTGATTGATATGCTTGCAGGTTGAGGGGACTGGTAGCGGCAGTGGTACGCGTTGCAGTTGGTGAGTGCTTGCTAGGTGATTGATGCTTGCAGGCTGAGGGGACTGGGAGCGGCAGTGGTAGTGTTGCAGTTGGTGAGTGCTGCTTAGGTGATTGATATGTTTGCAGGCTGAGGGGACTGGGAGCTGCAGTGGTAGTGTTGCAGTTGGTGAGTGCGTTGCTAGGTGATTGATATGTTTGCAGGCTGAGGGGACTGGGAGAGGAAGATGAGCGGTTTTGGGCAGCGGTGTAGTTGTCCTACGCTGTGTCAGTATACTAATTGTACTTGCTGTCCATGGTGTTGTGAAATATGTAGTGAAGACATTTATTACGGTTGCAAGTTATGTGCGGCGTATTCCTATATGAGTCGGGGGAGAATGCGTTGCCACCCTAAAGGATGTTCTTCACAAAGAAAGCCGTGTACCAACATTTACACATGTTTATGTACATGTTGTAGACAGAAATGTAGAGATGGTGATTCCGCCTGCAAAGCCCCTGAGCCCGTCATTCGACCACTTCCCCTTTCTTCCCCCGGTCCTCAGGCTCAAGCCGCCAGTCAAGAAGATCCGTCTCGTGCCGACCCTCTCAAGCAAGAAAGCAGATCTAAATCTGCTACTACTTCCACAGGTCCCGCCATTTCCCCCTCCGCCATCGCCGCCGTCATCGTTGCCATCATCGTCGCCATCATCGTCGCCATCATCCTGCTCGACCTGTGCATCTTCCGCTTCCCGGTGGGCCGCAACATCCGCGATTTCCTCGTCCGCAAGATACCCTTCTGCATCGCCTTTTACAGCTAATCTCAGCAATTTATCAGCGCAATTTTCGTAATCCAAATTCCACTGATCACCTAACAGGCAACTGACATCTAATGTTGTAGACAGAGTAATGATTGCGTTGATGACAAATCACATGAGCAGTGAGGTGACCATCTACCCCTCCCTACTCCGCCATCGCCGCCGTCATCGTTGCCATCATCGTCGCCATCATCGTCGCCATCATCCTGCTCGACCTGTGCATCTTCCGCTTCCCGGTGGGCCGCAACATCCGCGATTTCCTCGTACGCAAGATACCCTTCTGCATCGCCTTTTACAGCTAATCTCAGCAATTTATCAGCGCAATTTTCGTAATCCAAATTCCACTGATCACCTAACAGGCAACTGACATCTAATGTTGTAGACAGAGTAATGATTGCGTTGATGACAAATCACATGAGCAGTGAGGTGACCATCTACCCCTCCCTACTCCGCCATCGCCGCCGTCATCGTTGCCATCATCGTCGCCATCATCCTGCTCGACCTGTGCATCTTCCGCTTCCCAGTGGGCCGCAACATCCGCGATTTCCTCGTCCGCAAGATACCCTTCTGCATCGCGTTCTACAGCTGAACTCAGCAATATGTTGGCGCAAACATTGTTAATCCAAATCCCACTGATCACCTACCTGGCAACTGACATCTAATGTTCTAGACAGAGTAATGATAGCGTTGATGACCAATCACATGAACAGTGAGGTGACCATATCCCCGCCCCTTACATCACCGCACCCATCGCCCTCATCATCGTCGTCATCTGCGTCATGATCTACTTCCGCATCCGGCCGTTCCACAGGGTGCGGTATCTACTGCGCAGCCAATCACAATCACCTAACTGGCAACAGACATCTAATGTTCTAGACATTAATGATCGTGTTGATGGCGAATCACATGAGCAGTAAAGTAACTACTTCCCCCCCTCCCTACTCCGCCATCGCCGCCGTCATCGTTGCCCTCATCGTCGCCATCATCCTGCTCGACCTGTGCATCATCCGCTTCCCGGTGGGCCGCAACATCCGCGATTTCCTCGTCCGCAAGATACCCTTCTGCATCGCGTTCTACAGCTGATCTCAGCAATTCGTTAGCGCAAACATCGTAATCCAAATTACACCGATAACCTAACTGGCAACTGACATCTAATGTTGTAGACAGTTACGATTGCGTTGATGATCAATGACATGAGCAGTGAGGTGACCTAGCACCTGACCAAGTTGATGGTCACGGCAGCGATGACATGGTCACCGCAGCGATGACATGGTCACGGCAGCGATGACATGGTCACGGCAGCGATGACATGGTCACGGCAGCGATGACATGGTTACGGCAGCGATGACATGGTTACAGAAGCGATGGCATGGTCACGGCAGCGATGACATGGTTACGGCAGCGATGACATGGTCACGGCAGCGATGACATGGTCACGGCAGCGATGACATGCTTACGGCAGCGGTGACATGGTCACGGCAGCGGTGACATGCTTACGGCAGCGGTGACAGTGGTGACCAAGCACCTGACCTAAGTGGTGATAATTACCCACTCTACATCGCTCCCTTATCCACTCTACATCGCCCCTTAACCCACTCTACATCGCCCCTTTATCCACTCTACATCGCCCCTCTATCCACTCCACATCGCCCCTTATCCACTCTACATCGCCCCTTTATCCACTCTCCATCGCCCCTTTACCCACTCTACATCGCCCCTTAATCCACTCTACATCGCTCCCTAACCCACTCTACATCGCTCCCTAATCCACTCTACATCGCTCCTTAATCCACTCTACATCGCCCCTTATCCACTCTACATCGCTCCTTTATCCACTCTACATCGCCCCTTATCCACTCCACATCGCCCCTTAACCCACCTGACATCGCTCCTTATCCACTCTACATCGCCCCTTAACCTCCTTTAATCGCTCCCTAATCCACTCTACATCCCTTGAATTACCTTCCCATAATACCGCTATGACCTCCATAAACTTTTATAATAACTTGTCCCTTGTCACCCTTCACTTCCCCTCTTCCACCTCTTGCCACTGCCCTGACCATGTTCACCCTAACTCCAAATCCGCCGAATTACCTTGTCTTATTAACGCTATGACCTCCATAAACCTTTATAATAACTTGTTGATACTGACCATTCTCTTACTGATGATGCTACTAGAAGAGCCTTGCAGGACATTGACTCCAAGCTCATTAGCCTTGGTCACCTTGCTGGACAGCTTGGCGGATTTGTTGGTGAGAGTGAGAGTGTTAAGAAAGCCGTTAAGAATGCTATTATCGCTTGTTTCGACACTAATTCAGACCTTAAAAATGACTTAAAACATCTTTACTCTTCTCTTGTTACTACCCTTTCTGAGTCTGTCAACTCTGCTGGCCTGTCTGTTGACACCCGTAAAATTAGTGAGCTTAGTCAGCGAGTTACTCAAGAAATTAATGACATAAATCAACGTATTAATAGCCCTAATAATCTTAATAATCTTCCTTCTTCCCCCTCTCCCTCTGCTGAGCTAGACAAATTGCAGTCCAAGTTGCAGGCTTTGAAGGAAGTGGAGGAGCTTTGTGGATTTTTGACTAATCGTAATAATGCGTCAAATGAGCCTAAAAAGCTTTTAGAAAATCTTTGTTCCGGCCTCGAGACTTTCCTCGGCTTCAACTCTGCTTCCAAAGGCTACGATGGCCAGGGGATTGTCTACTCTGACCTGGATAGGCTGTGTGACGGGGTGATGGGATTTTTGTATCAGGTGCTTAAGGATGTCAGCGAGAAACAGCCTTACAAAGTAGGCAGAGATATACTTATTAAGCTTATCGATGAGCAAATTAAACCTAAATTATCCACCGGGCGTGAGGGTTTTAAGGTCATTGAGCAGGTGGCGGAGAAGGTGGGGGAGTATAATGGTTTAGTAGAGCAGAGTAACGAAACTGTGAAAAATAAGATAACAAATTTAGATGAACAAATGGAACAAGTCAAAAAAGATGTAAATGAAACATATCCAACAAAAAATGATAATGATGAAGAGCCTAATGCAGACAAAATTGAGAAATCAAAAAACGAAGTAACTCAGACGGTAAAAAAATGTCAACAACTTGCAAGTACGTTTAGACGTGAAATACTTAATTTCAAAGATAAAATCAAAGATTTAGGTCATGAAGCCAACGAACAAATTAATAAAGCCAGAGACAATGTGGAGCGTGAAGGTCAGCGTCTTGGCAGAGTGCAGAAGAACGAAGAAAATGAATTTAAGGAGATGGAGAAAAGAATACGTGAAAAGCTTGAAGAGCTTGGAGGGAGCGTGAAAAAACAAATTTCATGTAACGTGACAGAGTTGGTTGATAAGTTGAAAAAGGCAGTACAAAACATTAAAACTGACATCGTACGTATTAGCAAACTGTTGACTAGCTACGTTCTGGAGTTAGAGGGATGGATGAAAGAAGCGAAAAGGTTTATTGACGGTGTAATGCAAAATCAGGTTAAAGCAGTAAGAGATGAGGTCGCTTGGGATGAGTCTGGTAAAAGTGAGAAAAGATGGAATCAGATCGAAAACGCTGCGACAGAGTTGAGAAAGAAAGCGCAGAAACTATTTGAGGCTGGAGAGGAGGCAAAGAAGAGCGTTCAGGAGACAGTTAGATTGGCGCTTCAGCAGGTGATGACGATGAATGATGCGCTTAAAACGGATTTGTTCACCGTGAAAGGTAAGATAAAGGCGGCGGTTATGGCATTAGGTAAAACGTTGGAGACATATGTGAAGGATGGATTGTGGAAAATTGAAGATCCAATTAATAAACAGGTTGATGAGATTGTGCGGAGTTCGTCGGACTTTCTCACTAAATTCGAAGCAACAAAGGGAGCTCTTGAAAAGGCATTAGAAATTGTGGCTGGAGACTTGCAAACCATCTGGAGCCTCACCGAATTTGAGAAGATTAAAGGTACGTACAACAGGACGGTCCAAGCCCCGTTGCTTGAAGCTATTGGTACACGCGACATTTTTTCCGATCTTAAAACATATTTCAATAACGTTAATGCACAGCTTGTTCAGAATGTTAGGGATGCGTTGGAAGGTATGGGCAAAAATTGGCAGAGTGCTTTTAAGTATACAATTGAAGCGGAATCAATTCAAGCAATTCGTAAGTTGGTTACGCATTCAAGCGCTCCTCCAACTTTGGATACGGCTGCACTTCAGAAATATGGCATCGACATATCGAAGAATGTCCGTAAACTTGATCTCACGAATAACGTTACAAACATGAAAAAGGTAATCGATAATCTCGAAAAGTATCATACGTTAGACAAGGTGGACCTCGAGAATATCTTTAAGGAACTGGCCCAAATTACACAAACCGTATCTTCCCATTCAAAGACAGTGGTAGAAGAAGTAATTAAAGCGATGCAGAGAAATGTTAAGTTGGAGGTTGAGACGGTTGCGGACTTCGTAAAGGATAAAATTGTAAATATGAGAAACGGCGTAGAATTCAATCAACATGACAGAGAATTTGACTACGGCGGGGGCGGCGCTAAAGCTAACGTCAGATCTTTTCCTATATTGGTAACACAGTATCAGGACATTGATAGGAAGCTACTACAGTTGAAAAATGATGTCATCCCGCAAGCGTTTAAGAAGAATCCACCAGGTAGTAAAGATCCGATGACTTATACATTTGGCGAGCAGCTCATGAAGGATTTCAAAAAAACCTACGATGACAACTTCACACACGGCGATATCAAAACTGGCGGCGGAGCCGGCCGCACAAGTGTACTCGACGAAGAGGTTGGAGGACAGATAATGACGGGCACGGGCAACGATAATAAAATCGCTAACTTTGCTGAAAAGAATTTCTCGGAATATATTAAGATCGTTACACAAGACAGCGTATCCGCGGCGGTGGGTGACCCAACCCAGCTAGATGGCGCCCTTCCAATTAAAATCAAAGAGATTCAAGAACAGGTTGCCACTGTCGCTCTAGCATCCATCGACCAACTCAACGAGCAAGCCGAGACGCAATTTAGAGAAGTCACCTCCACCCTCAGCCAGCTCTGCGGTGCGGTTCAACGTTCCCTCAAGGATGTCAACTTTTTCCTGAACAACTTTAAAGAAGGGCAAATTGGCGAGAAACTGGAGGCTATCAAAGAGAAGATCAACAAGTTACAAAGCATTGATTTGAAGAATCTCATTAAGTCGACCGAGGCATTTGCCGGCTTCTCCACAGAGCAATGTGCAAAAGCAATCGAGGAGCTAGACAAACATGTCAACTCCCAAGTAGAGACTGCCACCGAAAAACTCACCACTCAGGCCAAAAAGCACTACGTCTCCACCCTCAAGACTGAGCTGCAAAACTTCACCGCCAGAGTTCAGGGCCACTTGACTGGACTGACGACGATCATTGACAAAGACCTGGTCCAGGGTTACAAGGGGCTCATGAAGACTGTGCAGGGCGTTAAGTTTATTGTTGAACACCGAAAGGACGCTGAGTTCGACACGTCGGCAGACACTGCTCTCTTCACTAAACTAAAAGACGCTGTACCTGTGCCACCCGGGCAAGAGAAGCTAACCAAAGAACATTTCGAGGCCTTGTCATCAGCGTTCAAACATTACTTCAACAACATCCACGGATACGTCAAGGAAGAGATTTCGAGGCTGGACAAGCAGTACAAACAAACGCTTAATTACCAGCTAACACATACTGAATCGAAATACCTTGAGAGGCTCTACACCTCCAAACTCGACGCTGCTAATACCGCACTCAACAACCTACTCGATCACATTAGTAATCACCGCTACGATCACGAAGTGCCCGCCTTGCTCGACAGTCTCTCCACTAAAGTCGATGGTCTGCACCCCAAGACATTCAATGAGCCGAGCAGTCCGCTGCTTGACGGTATAAGTAAGGGGCTGGGTAAGTTTGCGGCTGAGCTTAGTAAAACCTATTTAAACGCTTACGATGGCGCTTCGGATGGCATGGTATTGGTCGACGCAAGAACTACGAAAGTGACCGATGATGGCAAAAGGTGCGCTAAAGTGTGCCTGTCGCTGCTCTCCATCCTGTATTCCGAGTTCAAGACTATACTGAAGTACTGCGTTGCAAGGTGTAAAAGCGATCAAATAAACATAAACACAGACCTCGGAAAATATTTCGCCACTCAAGGCTACAAGGTTACCGAGGACGGGAAGAAGCACTGGGAGCTGCAGGACAGTAAAGGCATGACAGGACTATTCATCTGCAAACGTATGTTCGGAAGTGATGAACACCACTTGTATTACATTGATAAATCCAAGCAAAACGCACTGGATACACTGCACGACTGTCTCCAGATATATTACCAAGTCTGCCACGTCGCCACCTTCTCTGCGAGGAAACGTCCATGTAACATATTCGAGATGCTTTGCTGGGTGTCTGGTCTCCCGTGCAATAACGTTTTTGACGAAATGTTACATGAGACTGTCAGTGAACTATTCGTCGATCCAAGTAAACAGCCTGAAGACGCCGATGGCATCCCCGTCACATATATCAGCGATGAACCCCTCGCAGCGTACCCACTGTCGATCGCATATGACGACACACGCAGGGCGGTGAAACGCCTGTGTTCGAGATCCCACGATATTCTCACAACAATCGCTGGAACCGGTGACGCGTACTCCATGTACGCCGTGGACTACTCGACCAATTCGCTGAACTTTCACTACCCATCCAAGGGCGAAGATTGCCTCCAGATGCTATTGGATGTGCTTCGCAGACTACTACCCTCACTTAAATTTTTGCATACTCAATGCGGCCTAAGCTCTGCATACCACGGCTGGTCCGGCTGTCAGTACGGCAGAGGAGTCAAACACTCCAATTGGCAATGCGGTGAACATCCCGCCGACGAGTCAACCGATTGCCTACCTAGATCGCCGTTGATGTCGTATCTTCGCGACTGCCTACCCGGGTGCCTGCCTCACCAGTTGGTTTCAGCGGGGTGTAAGTCCGAGTGTAAAACGTGTCCCAAAAGCCTACCCGGTGCGCCATGTATAACACCACTTGGGTTCAGAGGTTTCTCTGGAAGCACGAAGACAGGTAAGGACATATGCAATGTGCTGACCAAATTCTTCGACAATTCGAATATTAACACGCTGTTCGGTCTGCTGCCCAAGCCGCCATCTACATTGCCCGAACACTTCCAATTTGCGTTGACGCTAAGCAGTATGTTAGATCATGGCAAGTCCGCCAGTGATGATGTCAGCTTAGCTTTTGAAACAAAAACCAAAGCGCTGTCCATCGAGCTATACAAGGAGACAAGCAAACTCACAGGTGCGCTGCAGAATGCATATCGCAACCAAACAGGCCACAACAGCTCGGGCCATTCCAAATCCACGGAAGCTGACTTGTGGAGCCTGTCAAGAGAATCATGCAATCTACCTCATGACAGGGATATTCACTGTGCTCCCTACCTCTGCTCCACATCTTCAGATGCGTACAAGTACCTCGCCAAAAAGCACGCCGATCTCTACCTGTCATGGGCTGTATATCTGCCGTGGACATTCTACAGTTACCTTAAATCGTTGCTCGATGCGTTCCAGCAAATTGATTGTGGAGGCTCCGGTTGTACGAAATGTTCGTGCAAGCCGGGTAAGCATGGTGTCGAGTACAACTGCAAGTGCAACGCATTGATAAGCTGTCGTGGAGTGATGACTACGTTCTACCAGTACGGATTCACTTTCGGCAACGCAAAAACGCTGTATGGAACTAACAGAAAATTCTGCCATAGTTTCCATACGCAACTGAGTAATCTGCTGAAATCGCAATACTTCACCAAATTATTTGAAGAATGTGACAACTTCATCTGGACCATCAGAGAACCGTTCACCTATCTAATCCTCGCACTCTGGTCACTGTCCCTCTTCTACCTCATGTGCGTGATGGTTGGCAGACTGGATGTGCTCCACATCAGGTCACACCTGAGGATACCGTCGTCGCACAGGATAACGGCGCAGTCATTGTTGGCGGCAGCGCAAGTCGGAAGGCTTGCCAAGATATCGTATCTACAACCGTAATTGTATTCACATCTGTAACTCACAGCAACTCACGTAACAACTCACCTACTCACCTAACTGACAAACGTAGTCTAATGTCTCGAATTACTCTAGCGGCAACCTGTGAACTAGATAGCGTTGAAATTAAGTGATGACTCAAAGACAATGCAAAGTGCTAACCTAGCAACCAGGCAAAGTGTTGACCTAGCACCCAGGCAAAGTGCTAAGCTGGCGACCAGGCAAAGTGCTAACCTAGCAACCAGGCAAAGTGTTGACCTAGCACCCAGGCAACGTGTTGACCTAGCAACCAGGCAACGTGCTAAGCTAGCAACCAGGCAACGTGGTGACCTAGCACACGGGCAAAGTGTTGACCTAGCACACGGGCAACGTGGTGACCTAGCAACCAGGCAAAGTGGTGACCTAGCAACCAGGCAAAGTGTTGACCTAGCAACCAGGCTAAGTGGTAAGGTAGCACACGGGCAACGTGGTGACCTAGCAACCAGGCAACGTGTTGACCTAGCACACAGGTTAGGTGCTAACCTAGCACACAGGTTAGGTGCTAACCTAGCATCCAGGCAAAGTGCTGAGCTAGCATCCAGGCAAAGTGCTGAGCTAGCATCCAGGCTAAGTGCTAAGCTGGCAACCAGGCTAAGTGCTAAGCAAGCACCCAGGCAAAGTGTTGACCTAGCACCCAGGCTAAGTGCTAAGCTAGCACCCAGACTAAGTGCTAACCTAGCAACCAGGCAAAGTGCTAAGCTGGCAACCAGGCAACGTGGTAACCTAGCATCCGGGCTAAGTGCTAAGCTAGCACACAGGCAAAGTGTTAAGCTAGCACCCAGGCAAAGTGCTAACCTAGCAACCAGGCTAAGTGGTAACCTAGCACCCAAGTAACGTGTTGACCTAACAACCAGGCAAAGTGGTAAGCTAGCACACAGGCAAAGTGGTAAGCTGGCGGATGAACCGTAATTTGGTTGTTGCGTTGAGTTGTGCGTTGACTGTGAGAGGTGTCCGCGTTGCCCATTGAGTCAGTGTCACGTGAGGCTGGGTGATTGGTCGCTAACGTAGGCGGTCGTGATGGCCGCGGCGGGTGACCCAAGCCGTGTGTTGCGAGTCACTGGCAGGGTGGCGTAATCTGCGTTGGCCTCGTTAAGTAGCATTTATAGGCGTCAATGTAGCGATCGTTAATATCACATTTAGGCACGTAGCGGACACACTCCGCCAGTATGGCGCCGATACCGCGGCTCGTAGCACGGTGCTGCTGCACTGTGGGAGTTGAGCGCACGGAGTCGCTGCAATTTTTATGGCGTTGCGAATAGTGAATAATTTGAAGTGACAGTTGGTGCCGATCACATGCGTCGCGTCAGGCGCAGCTGTGGTATCCTGGGCAGCGTGGGTGTCGGAGCCCGGGCTGGGGGGATACAGCGGTGAGGGTGCGTGTTGATGAGGGGACTGGGCGCGATGTAAGGTGGATAAAGGGGCGATGTGGAGTGGGTTAGGGAGCGATGTAGAGTGGGTTAAGGGGCGATGTGGAGTGGGTTAGGGAGCGATGTGGAGTGGGTTAGGGAGCGATGTGGAGTGGGTAAAGGAGCGGCGATGACATGGTCACGGCAGCGATGTCATGGTCACGGCAGCGATGACATGGCTACAGCAGCGATGACATGGTCACGGCAGCGATGACACGGTCACGGCAGCGATGACATGGTTACGGCAGCGATGACATGGTTACGGCAGCGATGACATGGTCACGGCAGCGATGACACGGTCACGGCAGCGATGACATGGTTACGGCAGCGATGTCTTGGTTACGGCAGCGATGTCTTGGTTACGGCAGCGATGACATAGTTACGGCAGCGATGACATGGTTACGACAGCGATGACATGGTCACGGCAGCGATGACATGGTTACGACAGCGATGACATGGTCACGGCAGCGATGACATCAACACGGCAGCGACGACATGGACACGGCAGCGATGACATGGTCACGGCAGCGATGTCATGGTCACGGCAGCGATGACATGGCTACAGCAGCGATGACATGGTCACGGCAGCGATGACACGGTCACGGCAGCGATGACACGGTCACGGCAGCGATGACATGGTTGAGGCAGCGATGACATGGTTGAGGCAGCGATGACATGGTTGAGGCAGCGATGTCATGGTCACGGCAGCGATGTCTTGGTTACGGCAGCGATGTCTTGGTTACGGCGGTGATGAAGAGGTCGGTTCGGGGGTGATGTAGTGGGTCAGCACGTGGGATATGGAATTGGTCAGCACGTTGGTCATGGCATTGGTCAGCACGTTGCTTGGTCTTTTAGTCATCACCTAATCTAAACGTTATCAAGTTCACAGGTTTCCGCTAGAGTAATTCGAGACATTAGACTACGTTTGGCGGTAAGGTGAGTAGGTGAGATGTTACGTGCGTAGCTGGAATGCACGTGGATCTTGATCC
>NW_012237044.1:0-2184 GCF_000981445.1 Babesia bigemina
TACATCCAGGCAAATGCTAAGCTAGCAACCAGGCAAAGTGCTAAGCTAGCACACAGGCAAAGTGGTAAGCTAGCAACCAGGCTAAGTCCTAAGCTAGCACACAGGCTAAGTCCTAAGCTAGCAACCAAGCAAAGTGCTAAGCTAGCACACAGGCTAAGTCCTAAGCTAGCAACCAGGCAAAGTGCTAACCCAGCAACCAGGCAACGTGTTAACCTAGCAACCAGGCTAAGTGCTAAGCTAGCAACTAGGCAAAGTGCTAACCTAGCACGCTGGCAAAGTGTTGACCTAGCACCCAGGCTAAGTGCTAAGCTGGCACACAGGCAACGTGTTGACCTAGCAACCAGGCTAAGTGGTAAGCAAGCAACCGGGCAACGTGCTAACCTAGCAACCAGGCAAAGTGATAAGCTAGCAACCAGGCAAAGTGATGAGCTAGCAACCAGGCAAAGTGTTGAGCTAGCACACAGGCAATGTGTTAACCTAGCAACCAGGCAACGTGTTGACCTAGCAACCAGGCTAAGTGCTAACCTAGCACCCAGGCAACGTGTTGACCTAGCAACCAGGCAAAGTGCTGACCTAGCAACCAGGCAAAGTGTAAAGCTGGCGGATGAACCGTGATTTGGTAGTTGTTGTAGCACGTTGATTGCCTGGTGCGTTGAGTTACGCGTTGACTGTGAGAGGTGTCCGCGTTGCCCATTGAGTGAGTGTCACGTGAGGCTGGGTGATTGGTCGCTAACGTAGGCGGTCGTGAGGGCCGCGGCGGGTGACCTAAGTCGTGTGCTGCGAGTCACTGGCAGGGTGGCGTAATCCGCGCCGGCCTGGTTAAGTAGCATTTATAGGCAGCAATGTAGCGATCGTTAATATCACATTTAGGCACGTAGCCGACACGCTCCGCAAGCATGGCGCCGATACCGCGGCTCGTAGCACGGTGCTGCTGCACTGTGGGAGTTGAGCGCACGGGGTTCGCTGCAATTTTAATGGCGTTGCGAATAGTGAATAATTTAGAGTGACAGTTGATGCTAGTCACATGCGTCGCGTCAGCCGCAGCTGTGGTATCCCGGGCAGCTTGGGTGTCGGTGGCCTGGGCTGGGGGGACACAGGGGTGAGAGTAGGTGGTGATGAGGGGACTGGGCGCGGCAGTGGTAGTGTTGCAGTTGGTGAGTGCTGCTTGAGTGATTGATATGTTTGCAGGTTGAGGGGACTGGGCGCGGCAGTGGTACGTGTTGCAGTAGGTGAGTGCTGCTTGAGTGAGTGATAAGTTTGCAGGTTGAGGGGACTGGGAGCGGCAGTGTACGTGTTGCAGTAGGTGAGTGCTGCTTGAGTGATTGATATGGTTGCAGGTTGAGGGGACTGGTAGCGGCAGTGGTAGTGTTGCAATTGGTGAGTGCTTGCTAGGTGATTGATATGTTTGCAGGTTGAGGGGACTGGGCGCGGCAGTGTACGTGTTGTAGTTGGTGAGTGCGTTGCTAGGTGATTGATATGCTTGCAGGCTGAGGGGACTGGGAGCGGCAGTGGTAGTGTTGCAGTAGGTGAGTGCTGCTTAGGTGATTGATATGTCTGCAGGTTGAGGGACTGGGAGTGGGAGTGGTACGTGTAGTAGTTGGTGAGTGCTGCTTAGGTGATTGATATGCTTGCAGGTTGAGTGGACTGGGCGCGGCAGTGTACGTGTTGCAGTTGGTGAGTGCGTTGCTTAGTGATTGATGTGTCTGCAGGCTGAGGGGACTGGGCGCGGCAGTGGTACGTGTTGCAGTTGGTGAGTGCTGCTTGAGTGACTGATATGTTCGCAGGTTGAGGGGACTGGAAGCGGCAGTGGTAGTGTTGCAGTCGGTGAGTGCGTTGCTTAGTGATTGATATGTCTGCAGGTTGAGGGGACTGGAAGCGGCAGTGGTAGTGTTGCAGTCGGTGAGTGCGTTGCTTAGTGATTGATATGTCTGCAGGTTGAGGGGACTGGGAGGGGAGCGGGAAGATGTCAGGTTTTGGGAAGCCGTGTACTTGTGTTACGACGTGTAAGTATACTAATTGTATCTGCTGTCCATGGTGTTGTGAAGTATGTAGTAAAGACATTTATTACGGTTGCAATTTATGTGCGACATATTCTTATGTGAACCGGCTTAGGAAGCGATGTGATTATAAAGGATGTCAAAAGCAAAAAAACAAATGCCCCAACCCTGCAAAATGTGAATGTGA
>NW_012237045.1:0-2015 GCF_000981445.1 Babesia bigemina
CCTTTTTCATTCCGGAGTCCCTTCAAAGTCCAAGGAGGATATCCCCCCAGTCATATACGGGAGCATCGACGCAAGAACATCGTCACGATGTCGAACAAAAATTACTAATGAAAAATACACGGTCAAGTTTGGAATGTGCAAGTCGTGGATGTACGACTACCCCGTGATGCGAATGAAATGCTGGCAATGCAGCCGACGAACGATGCAAAATGTGATACAGTTATGATTGCCAGAGTGATTCTAAAGCTGTGACGGAGAGTCACCGGATGCGGCAAGACGGGCGCGTTCGTAGGAGACCACGGAGTCCGAGGGTATACCGATGCTGGGTGTGCAATCTTACCACAGCATATGAAGATTCTCCGTTATCAGTAGCAGTTACCGAAACGGTAAGCAGCTATTAATGGCACAATGTGCGGACTATGGGTCAGCAAATGTGGATTTGCAGTCGGCCGCTGTTCACCACGGGGATGTAGGAGACTGGTTTCCCACGGTAACTGCTGAAACCGGACGCACAGTACCAGCCATTATATGAGCTAATATATCGACCAGCGATGCTAAGGAGTAACAATGGCAGCATGAGCTAGAGGAGGCAGGACATTCTGGTTGCGACGTCTTGGAGCCGCTGGGACTCTCTACTACATCATTAATAATCCGAGGCGCCCATTGCCGGACTTGTAGAGGTTATGTACGGAGGAAAGCAATAGGAGCGTTGTCACAGGACAATGGACAGGACAAGCGCACCGGACAAGACGCCTTTGCGAGAGTCGCAGTTACAGGTGTCCCAAGCTTTACAACGCAGAGAACCGGAGCCGTAAAATTGCCCGACACTTGGACTACACGCACACTAGACACCCGCATTAGTATCTGCCTGCTACATCGGCAGTCAGACAGGCAGCCCCGCAAAGTTTTGATAACGTAAGCTGATGGTGGTACCAGTTGGGTAAAGCGGACACTTGATTACCGCTTTAAAGGCCGACAATGCTATAATTGTTTATGTATACGCTGTATGACTCGCCGATGTTGTGAAATGCATTTTACCACCCTGTCTCAGGGGTGCACGAGACAGTGGGTAAGCATGTCTGCACCGCACACTCCACTGCACTGTACACAGAAGGAATATAAACATCTCAATGTACTTTCCTTTATTATCTTCCTGACAAGTGTTGCAAACTGTAATACGCGCGCGTGTAACTCGCAATGTGCAGGATCTAGCGTTGTATTAGTTAAGTAACATGCGTACATGAGACAGCGGACGTAACTGCTGCCTTGGAAGCTGTAAATGGCCATCATGAATCAGCAAAGTAATCAGTCTGACAGGCGAGTTTAGATGGTCCAGTGTCTAACGATGTTTCCGGAGGTTGCGGCTAGAAATCGCATCGAACCTTGGCATTTGCAAGATGTTGAGTGACTCATTCTCCAGTAAGTGCATCATAGCGATCGTCTATTGCACGCACGGTCACTGATTTCATTTATCGCAGCTTGAGACGGCCGTTCCAGTCTAGAGGAGGTTTCGCACCCGGTGTATTCGGGCCTGCATCCTACACGTTGTCCTCTACGGTGGCGGCCAATGGGAGAGGTAATTGCGGTTAAATATGTTACAAAGCATTTATCAGGCGTATAGTTTATTGCTTCGAATACGCGTTCAAAAGTGTCGATACGAGTCAAGTTCGACTTCATGGATCGCCTCCGAGACGACCACTCCGTGGATCCACAACTCTTTGCAATCCGCCATTCTGGCACTCTCGGATATCATATACTTGATGAATTCATCGGCTAACCACCCTCACCGATTCCATATACTCTTCCCCCCCTCGTGGCAGAACAAGGCCTAAAGGAACCCACAAATTGTGGCATGGCATTTCAAATATCAACAATGGGCAATGGCAACTTTAATTTTTGCTAAAACCCTCCCCCCCTCCCAAAATGAAATTATGGTTTCCTTAACCACCCCCCGGCCTTGAAATCTCATAAATCCCCCGTTGTCAATTTTAAATTTTCCAGGCAAAGCCCCCTTA
>NW_012237046.1:0-7939 GCF_000981445.1 Babesia bigemina
ATTTTAGCGATAATAGCATTCTTAACGGCTTTCTTAACACTGTCACTTTGACCAACAAATCCTCCAAGTTGGCCAGCCAGGTGACCAAGGCTAATGAGCTTGGAGTCAATGTCATTCAAGGCTCTTATAGTAGCATCGTCAGTGAGAAAATGGTCACTATCAACAAGTTATTAGGATGGTTTAAAGAGGTCATAGCGTTAATAAGACAAGGTAATTCGAGGGATGTGGAGTGGGTAAAGGGGCGATGTAGAGTGGGTTAAGGAGCGATGTAGAGTGGGTTAAGGGGCGATGTAGAGTGGATAAGGGAGCGATGTAGCGTGGGTTAGGGAGCGATGTAGAGTGGGTAAAGGAGCGATGTAGAGTGGGTAAAGGGGCGATGTGGAGTGGGTAAAGGGGCGATGTAGAGTGGATAAAGGGGCGATGTGGAGTGGGTTAGGGAGCGATGTACAGTGGATTAGGGAGCGATGTTGAGTGGGTAAGGGAGCGATGTAGAGTGGATTAAGGAGCGATGTAGCATGGGTAAAGGGGCGATGTAGAGTGGATAAAGGAGCGATGTAGAGTGGGTTAAGGGGCGATGTAGAGTGGGTTAAGGGGCGATGTAGAGTGGATAAAGGGGCGATGTAGAGTGGGTAAGGGGCGATGTAGAGTGGATTAGGGAGCGATGTAGAGTGGGTAAAGGGGCGATGTAGAGTGGGTTAAGGGGCGATGTAGAGTGGATAAAGGAGCGATGTAGAGTGGATAAAGGAGCGATGTAGAGTGGGTTAAGGAGCGATGTAGAGTGGGTTAGGGAGCGATGTAGAGTGGGTTAGGGAGCGATGTAGAGTGGATAAAGGGGCGATGTGGAGTGGGTAAAGGAGCGATGGAGAGTGGGTAAAGGGGCGATGAAGAGTGGGTAAAGGGGCGATTAGAGGAGGTTAAGGAGCGATGTGGAGTGGGTTAAGGAGCGATGTGGAGTGGATAAAGGGGCGATGTAGAGTGGATAAAGGGGCGATGTGGAGTGGATTAGGGAGCGATGTGGAGTGGGTAAGGGAGCGATGTAGAGTGGATAAGGGAGCGATGTAGAGTGGATAAGGGAGCGATGTGGAGTGGGTAAAGGGGCGATGTAGAGTGGGTTAGGGAGCGATGTAGAGTGGATAAAGGGGCGATGTGGAGTGGGTAAAGGAGCGATGTGGAGTGGGTAAAGGGGCGATGTAGAGTGGAGTAAGGGGCGATGAAGAGTGGATAAAGGGGCGATGAAGAGTGGATAAAGGGGCGATGTGTAGTGGATTATGGAGCGATGTGGAGTGGATAAAGGGGCGATGTAGAGTGGATAGAGGAGCGATGTAGAGTGGATAAAGGGGCGGTGTGGAGTGGATAATAATCACCACTTGTGACCATGTCACCGCTGCCGTGACCATGCCATCGCTGCCGTGACCATGTCATCGCTGCCGTGACCATGTCATCGCTGCCGTGACCAGACATCGCTGCCGTGACCATGACATCGCTGCCGTGACCATCAACTTGGTCAGTTGCTAGGTCACCACATTGGTCACCCCTTTGGTCAGCACTTTGGTCACCCCTTTGGTCAGCACTTTGGTCACCCCTTTGGTCAGCACTTTGGTCAGCACATTGGTCACCACCTTGGTCACCACTCTGGTCAACACTTTGGTCAGCACCTTGGTCAGCACCTTGGTCAACACGTTGGTCACCACTTTGGTCATGGCATTGGTCAGCACGTTGGTCAACACGTTGGTCAGCACTTTGGTCAGCTCTCTGGTCATAGCATTGGTCAGCACGTTGGTCAACACTTTGGGCAGCATCTTGGTCAACACATTAGTTAACTATTACACAATCACATACAACGATTAATGAGTGATACAACAGATTAAACATCAATTCATTGATTAGGTGAGTAGGTGATGCTAGGTGAGTGTAGGCAGTAAACACGTGAGTACGATTATGGTTGCAGGTAAAACACCCTGTTAAGCTTGTTAACACGCGCAGCCGCAAGTAGCGATTGAGCAGCGATGCGATGACTCGAGGGACTATGTAGATGCGATTTGATGTGGAGGAGGTCTAGGCGGATGACCATGATGTGGAGGAGGTAGAGGAGAGAGAGGAGCCAGAGCGCGACGTTAAGCCAGACGAAGGGGGCGCGGATCTTGAAGAGGAATTTGTCGCATTGTTGAAACAGGTCTTTGAAATATTGTGAGTTTAGCACGGCATTGAATTGATTATAGAAATCATGGCATTTCTTGCTGACATCGAGCGTCGTTGGGTCACCAAATGCAAAGCCATATCTGTAGAATGTTGGTGAGACACCCTTACATTTCACCATGGATTCGCATTTACAATGCGGTTGGCCTGCTACATTTTCCTTCGCCTCATCACTCTTTCCATGTTCTCCGCGTTTGCACTTGCTACTGTTAAGGCAATTACGGCAGCCCCAGTCTGCGCAGAAAATATTGCAGAAGTCGTCACATAGATTTTTGAGATACTCCCAGAACGTCCATGGAAGGTACACCGCCCAGGACACGTAGGTGTCACAGTGTTTCAAGGCGAAGTAGCAATATGCATCTTCGGCCAAGGGATACATGAATGGAGTGCAGTCATTTGTTTCTTTTTTGTTTCTACATGTGTCGGCGGTTGTTAGATTCTTAAGGTGTGGGTGTTCGCATTCGGTGTGAGTTGCAGACTTAGAACCGTAGGCGTCGAGAAGTGCTTTCGTAAAGACAATAGGATCAGGTTGCAGTTGAATGGAGAGCATGTCAACGGATGTCTCAAATGCGGATCGCATATCGGTCAGGTTCATGCGCTTACTTGACCCACAGCTGTTAGCAAGCGACTGGACGAAACTGAAGTGCTCCGATATTGTGGACGGCGGCTTTGGCACCAGGCATAGCAATCCCTTGAGATTGGAATTAGCAAAGAATTTCCTAAGAATGTGACATATGTCCCTACCCGTCTTAGTGGACCCAGAGAATCCCCTGAATCCAAGCGGCGTAATACAGGGCATGCCTTTCCTGGCAGTTGAAGGACAATTGACGCACTCGTACCTGCAACCAATTTTGCTTAGCTGGTGAGGTAGATGCCCGGGCAAACAATCGTTAAGATAGGACATTAATGGGGAAGTTGGACGGCAATTTGCTTGGCTGTTTACTTGGCACTTTGGTTGACCATTTGCTTTGCCGTTTGGTTGGCACGCTGCTTTGTCTTCCGAGTGGTCGATACACTGCGATTTGCCCGATGGTATATCTTTGCCGTACATACAATCGCGCCAACCAAAGTTGTACGCCGCATAGCTACACTGGCTGAGCAGGAATTTCAGCGGCGGGAACAATCGGCGTAATATGTCGAGCAACATGTCGAAGCAATCTTCGCCGCTTTGGGGGTAGTGGAATTTCATGGAATTATTCGACAGGTCAGAGGCGTAGGTGGTGGATTCATCGCCTGTTCCGGCTATTGTTGTCAACACGTCATAGGCGGTGGCACATACGTCCGTTATAGCGGCTCGTATGTCCTTGTATGGTATCTTTAGTGGGTGCGCATTTAAGCTTAAATCTTCTTGATTGAGATATGAGATTTGTAAGATGTCTCCGTTCTCAGTTTCTTCTTCCTCCGCTTTCCGCTCTTCATCTTTATTGAGCTCCTCCAATATTTCAAGGACTCTCTCATCTCGAGCAGCGCTATATATCGGATTGTGCGGGAGCCCCGAGAGCCAAACTAGCATTTCATACACCGAACACGGATGCCTCTTTGAGGTTAGAGTGGACAGATGACACGCGTCATTATATTTGTTCATGTGATGGTAAAGGCAATCAAGAATGTCACAAATATCGAAGTGCGTTTTATCCTTTGGCTCACCTGTCTTAATATCTTTATTTGATTCGCACGCTTTGATGTGATCGAAAACCATACCGCGTTCTACTTTATTCTCCACGAGCTTTTCAAGAATATTTCCACCGGTGAACTTATACTTGCACTGCAGCTCCCCGTCCTGCTTCGTCGCTTTATCTGTCTGTACACAGTAACCGCACTGCCTCATGAATTCACCAAGTGAATTTACTTTTCTGTCCTCCTCTTTCAAGTATAGTGATTTGGTCCTCCAGCTGCCTCCTTCCGCGCACCTCCTCTCCAACTCCCCGAGACACTCGACTAACATCGGCAAGCAACTAAAAAACACTTTACCACATTTTAACGCTTCCTCAGTTGGCTCAGATTTCGAAGGATTACCAACATTTTCCACCCAGGTAATTCCTTGCCCCGAGTACCTGCTGACGTACTGCTTCGCGAGCTCCCCGTGGAACGCCCGGACGCCGGCCTTGACGACGTTGAGCAGCGGAGAGGCCTCGGCGAAACCGGAGGGGGTGAGGGTGTCGAGCTGTGTTTGGAGTTCGGCGAGGTTGGTGGAGACGTCAGCGTGGAAGTGGCGTTGGGTGTGCATTGTGGACAGGAGGGCGGAGAGGGCGTCGGCGAGGGGGGTGAGATAACAAAAATTTGGTCAACTTCGGTTAAGGTAATTTTATGGAAGCGATTTAGGTAATTTTTAGGGGTCGACGAAATGTTGCAAAATTAGGTGACGGGGCGGTGAGGGAGGTTAAGGGAGGTGGAGAGGGAGGAGAGGGAAGTGTTGGAGATTAAGGTAACAAAAATTTGGTCAACTTTGGTTAAGGTAATTTTTTGGAAGCGATTTAGGCAATTTTTAGGGGTCGAAGAAATTTTGCAAAATTAGGTGAAAGGGCGATCAGGGAGGTTAAGGGAGGTGGAGAGGGGGATGGTAAGTGTAATTAAAATATCGATGTAGAGTGGGTTAGGGAGCGATGTAGAGTGGATAAAGGGGCGATGTAGAGTGGATAAAGGGGCGATGTAGAGTGGGTAAAGGAGCGATGTAGAGTGGATAAAAGGGCGATGTAGAGTGGGTAAAGGAGCGATGTAGAGTGGGTTAAGGGGCGATGTGGAGTGGGTTAGGGAGCGATGTAGAGTGGATTAGGGAGCGATGAGGAGTGGATTAGGGAGCGATGTGGAGTGGACAGAGGAGCGATGTAGAGTGGATAAGGGAGCGATGTAGAGTGGATTAGGGAGCGATGAGGAGTGGATTAGGGAGCGATGTGGAGTGGGTAAAGGGGCGATGTGGAGTGGGTTAGGGAGCGATGTAGAGTGGGTAGAGGAGCGATGTAGAGTGGATAAGGGGCGATGTAGAGTGGATAAAAGGGCGATGTAGGGTGGGTTAAGGGGCGATTACAGGAGGTGAAGGAGCGATGTAGAGTGGATTAAGGCGCGATGTAGAGTGGTTTAGGCAGCGATGTGGAGTCGGTTAGGGAGCGATGTAGAGTGGTTTAAGGAGCGATGTAGAGTGGATAAAGGGGCGATGTGGAGTGGGTTAAGGGGCGATGTGGAGTGGGTTAAGGGGCGATGTAGAGTGGGTTAAGGGGCGATGTAGAGTGGGTTAAGGGGCGATGTGGAGTGCGTTAAGGGGCGATGTAGAGTGGGTTAAGGGGCGATGTGGAGTGGATTAGGGAGCGATGTAGAGTGGATTAGGGAGCGATGTAGAGTGGATTAGGGAGCGATGTGGAGTGGGTTAGGGAGCGATGTAGAGTGGGTTAAGGGGCGATGTAGAGTGGATAAAGGGGCGATTTAGAGTGGATTAGGGAGCGATGTAGAGTGGGTTAAGGGGCGATGTAGAGTGGGTTAGGGAGCGATGTAGAGTGGGTTAGGGAGCGATGTAGAGTGGGTAAAGGAGCGATGTAGAGTGGGTTAAGGGGCGATGTAGAGTGGGTTAGGGAGCGATGTGGAGTAGGTTAGGGAGCGATGTAGAGTGAATAGAGGGGCGATGTAGAGTGGACTAGGGAGCGATGTAGTGTGGGTTAGGGAGCGATGTAGAGTGGGTTAAGGAGCGATGTAAGGTGGATAAGGGAGCGATGGAGAGTGGGTTAAGGGGCGATGTAGAGTGGGTTAAGGAGCGATGTAGAGTGGATTAAGGAGCGATGGGGAGTGGGTTAAGGGGCGATGTAGAGTGGATAGAGGAGCGATGTGGAGTGGATGAGGGAGCGATGTAGAGTGGATTAAGGGGCGATGCAGAGTGGGTTAGGGAGCGATGTAGAGTGGGTTAAGAGGCGATGTAGAGTGGATAAGGAGCGATGTAGAGTCGGTAAAGGGACGATGTAGAGTGGGTTAAGGGGCGATGTAGGGTGGATAAGGGGCGATGTAGAGTGGATAAAGGAGCGATGTAGCGTGGATTAGGGAGCGATGTAGGGTGGATAAAGGGGCGATGTAGAGTGGGTAAAGGGGCGATGTGAAGTGGATAAGGGGCGATGTAGAGTGGATAAGGAGCGATCTGGAGTGGATAAAGGGGCGATGTGGAGTGGGTTAGGGAGCGATGTAGAGTGGGTAAAGGGGCGATGTAGAGTGGGTTAGGGGCGATGTGGAGTGGATAAGGGAGCGATGTAGAGTGGGTAAGGGAGCGATGTAGAGTGGATTAAGGGGCGGTGTAGAGTGGGTTAAGGGGCGATGTAGAGTGGGTTAAGGGGCGGTGTAGAGTGGATAAAGGGGCGATGTGGAGTGGATAAAGGAGCGATGTAGAGTGGATTAGGGAGCGATGTAGAGTGGATAAAAAGGCGATGTAGAGTGGATAAGGGGCGATGTGGAGTGGGTTAGGGAGCGATGTAGAGTGGATAAAGGGGCGATGTAGAGTGGGTTAGGGAGCGATGTGGAGTGGATAAAGGGGCGATGTGGAGTGGGTTAAGGGGCGATGTGGAGTGGATAGAGGAGCGATGTAGAGTGGGTAAAGGGGCGATGTAGAGTGGGTTAGGGAGCGATGTAGAGTGGATAAGGAGCGATGTGGAGTGGATAAGGAGCGATGTAGAGTGGATGATAATCACCACTTGTGTCCATGTCATCGCTGCCGTGTCCATGTCATCGCTGCTGTAACCATGTCATCGCTGCCTTGTCCATGACATCGCTGCCGTGATTATGTCATCGCTGCTGTGTCCATGACATCGCTGCCGTGACCATGTCATCGCTGCCGTAACCATCAACTTGGTCAGGTGCTTGGTCATCACGTTGGTCAGCACATTGGTCAGCATCTTGGTCATGGCATTGGTCAGGTGCTTGGTCATGGCATTGGTCACCACTCTGGTCAGCACCTTGGTCAACACGTTGGTCACCACTTTGGGCAGCATCTTGGTCACCACTTTAGTTAACTATTACACAATCACATACAACGATTAATGAGTGATACAACAGATAATATTACAATTCATTTGTTAGGTGAGTAGGTGATATGCTAGGTGAGTGTAGACAGTGAACACGTGAGTACGATTATGGTTGCAGATAAAACACCCTGCCCAGTTTGTTAACGCGTGCAGCGGCGAGTAGTGATTGAGCAGCAATACGATGAGATGAGGGACTATGTAAGTGCGATTTGATGTGGAGGAGGTCGAGGCGGACGACCATGATGTGGATGAGGTATAGGAAAGAGAGGAGCCAGAGGGCTACGTTGAGCCAGATGAAGGGGGCGCGGATGGTGAAGAGGAAGTCGTCGCATTTGTCGAACAGTTCGGTGAAATATTGCGATTTTAGAACTTTACTTAATTGAGTGCAAAAATCGTAGCATGTTTTTTCATTGTCTACTTTGTTTAACACCGACGCATTACCAATTGCTAATCCATACTTATAGAATGTAGGTGTGACGCCTTTGCAGCCGACTATAGAAGGGCAGCGACAATGAGGAATTTCAGTTTTCTCATCTTTGAGACCATGCTGTCCACGTTTGCATTTGTCGGCGCGGAGGCATTTTTGACAACCCCATTCTTGGCAAAGAATATCACAAAAATCTTTGTATAGGTTGTTGAGACAATCCCAGAAATTCCACGGGAGGATGCGCCCAGAAACCTACGTGTCAATTAGGATTGATGCTAAGAAAATTGAAGGATCCCACCTGAAATTTTTGAAAAAAGGGGCC
>NW_012237047.1:0-12797 GCF_000981445.1 Babesia bigemina
GATTTTTTTCATGCACCAGCGTGTGATGGACACTCACAATTTTGTCACGCAACTTTTCGTTAAAATCATTAATGGCGTCTTTGTTGCTATTGTGACTATTTTTGACATCTAAGTCATTAGTGAAGTTTCAGCTTTCCGCTGACAATCTGCCAGGCTCTTCTTAACGGACTCCTCGTTCAGTCCAATTTGCTTGGCGTCATCTGCAAGAGCATTATCTTTTTGTATTTCACTTACCGTTTTGTGAAGCAGCTGCATTTCCTTACTGAAAGTCTGTATTTTATTCTTAATGCTTTCATTCGACGACTTCACTGCCTGGTTGTACCGGTTGACGTTGACAGTCACCATGGGAAACGCCTTGCAAAAACCATCGTGACCTGAGTTCAAATTTGATTTTAAAGTGCTACTAACTAATGTATTTAAGTATTCCTTACCTGTTTCGTAAGGCTGTTTCTCGCTGACATCCTCAAGCACACCACTCAAAAATCCCATCACTGCGTCACACAGCCTATCCAAGTCAGAGTACACAATCCCCTGGCCATCGTAGCCTTTGGAGGCAGAGTTGAAGCCGAGGAAAGTCTGAAGGCCGTCACATAAATTATCTAAGAGATTTTTAGGCTCATTTGAAGGCTTACTAACATTAACATAAAATCCACAAAGCTTCTCCACTTCCTTCAAAGCCTGCAACTTGGACTGCAATTTGGCTGACTCAGCAGAGGGAGAGGGGGAAGAAAGAAGATTATTAGGAAGGTTATTTGGCTTATTAAGGCTATTAATATGCTGTTCAGTTTCAGTAATTTCTTGGTTAACTCGCTCACTAAGCTTCTCAATTTCACCGGTGTCACCAGCCTGGCCAGCAGAGTTGACAGACACAGAAAGGTTAGTAACATAAGAAAAGTAAACATTTTTAAGGTTTTCATTACTGTCAATTTTAGCGATAATAGCATTCTTAACGGCTTTCTTAACACTTTCACTCTCACCAACAAATCCGCCAAGCTGTCCAGCCAGGTGACCAAGGCTAATGAGCTTGGAGTCAATGTCCTCCAAGGCTCTTCTAGTAGCATCGTCAGTGAGAGAATGGTCGGCATCAACAAGTTATTATGATGCTTAATAGAGGTCATAGCGATATTATGGCGAGGTAATTCAAGAGATTTGGACATAGGGTGAACATGGTCAGGGCAGTGGCAAGAGGTGGAAGAGGGGAAGGGAAGGGTGACAAGGCACAAGTTATTGCTATGGTTTAGTAAGGTCATAGCGGTATTATGGCGAGGTAATTCGAGGGATGTAGAGTGGATAAAGGGGCGATGCAGAGTGGGTTAAGGGGCGATGTGGAGTGGATAAAGGGGCGATGTGGAGTGGATAAAGGGGCGATGTGGAGTGGGTTAGGGAGCGATTAGAGGAGGTTAAGGGGCGATGTAGGGTGGATAAAGGAGCGATGTAGAGTGGGTTAGGGAGCGATGTGGAGTGGGTTAGGGAGCGATGTGGAGTGGGTTAGGGAGCGATGTAGAGTGGGTAAAGGAGCGATGTAGAGTGGGTAAAGGAGCGATGTAGAGTGGGTAAAGGGGCGATGTAGAGTGGGTTAAGGGGCGACGTAGAGTGGGTAAAGGGGCGATGTAGAGTGGATTAGGGAGCGATGTAGAGTGGATAAGGGAGCGATGTAGAGTGGGTTAAGGGGCGATGTAGAGAGGATAAAGGGGCGATGTAGAGTGGGTTAAGGGGCGATGTAGAGTGGGTTAAGGGGCGATGTGGAGTGGGTAAAGGGGCGATGTAGAGTGGGTAAGGGGCGATGTAGAGTGGGTTAAGGGGCGATGTAGAGTGGGTAATAATCACCACTTAGGTCAGGTGCTTGCTCACCATTTCACCGCTGCCGTGACCATGTCACCGCTGCCGTAACCATGTCATCGCTGCCGTTACCATGTCATCGCTGCCGTGACCACTAACTTGCTCAGGTGCTTGGTCAACACGTTGGTCGTGGCATTGGTCAGCACATTGGTCAACACCTTGGTCACCACGTTGGTCAGCACCTTGGTCAACACTTTGGTCATGGCATTGGTCAGCACTTTGGTCATGGCATTGGTCAGCAGTTAGGTCACCACGTTGGGCAGCACTTTGGTCATGGCATTGGTCACCATTTTGGTAGGGTGCTAGGTTAGGTGGTTGATCAGCACGTTGGTCATGACATTGGCCAGGTGCTTGGTCACCTCAATGCTAATGTGTGATTGATCATCAATGCAATAATAATCTTGCTTGTCTACAACATTAGATGTCAGTTGCCAGTTGGGTGATTGTGATTAGCCGCGCAGTAGATACCGCACCCTATGGAACGGCCGGATGCAGAAGTAGATCATGACGCAGATGACGATGATGACGAGGGCGACGGCGGCGATGATGTAAGGGGCGGGTGTTACGGTCACCTCACTGCTCATGTGATTGTTCATAAACACAATGATTACTGTCTAGACATTAGATGTCAGTTGGCAGTTAGGTTATTGTGACTAGCTGCGCAGTAGATACCGCACCCTGTGGAACGGCCGGATGCGGAAGTAGCTCATGACGCAGATGGCGATGATGATGAGGGCGACGGGGACGATGATGATGGGTATGACGACGGGGGAGGATGTGGAAGATGGTGGACCGGAGGTGTGCTGAAGGGTGGAGGAAGAGGTGACATGGGAGGATGTGCGGGATGCCTGTAGACTGCCGCCACGCTGAACAAGGGGTGCCGGAGGGCGTCTGCTCAGCCCGCAATAACATGAACACGCGCCAGGTTTACACTCTGTACATCCATCGGGCTCGCACTTTCCTTCTCCCCTCATGCGCTGACTGTAGATATTGCGACATATAGAAAAACATGATACACATTTATTACAAGACACGTAGCAGCAATAACAATTACTTCGAGTACATTTATTGTTGCACTTACACAGCGCCATCTTCCCCTCCCAGTCCCCTCAACCTGCAAACATGTCAATCACCTAGCAACGCACTCACCAACTGCAACACGTACCACTGCCGCTACCACTCCCCTCAACCTGCAAGCATATCAATCACCTAGCAACGCACTCACCAACACAACACTACCACTGCCGCTCCCAGTCCCCTCAACCTGCAAACATATCAATCACCTAGCAACGCACTCACCAACACAACACGTACCACTGCCGCTCCCAGTCCCCTCAACCTGCAAACATATCAATCACCTAGCAAGCACTCACCAACTGCAACACTACCACTGCCGCTACCAGTCCCCTCAACCTGCAAACATATCAATCACTCAAGCAGCACTCACCAACTGCAACACTACCACTGCCGCTCCCAGTCCCCTCAACCTGCAACCATGTCAATCACTAACCAACGCACTCACCAACTGCAACACGTACCACTGCCGCTCCCAGTCCCCTCAGCCTGCAGACATATCAATCACCTAGCAACGCACTCACCAACTGCAACACGTACCACTGCCGCTCCCAGTCCCCTCATCAACACGCACCCTCACCCCTGTACCCCCCCAGCCCAGGCCACCGACACCCACGCTGCCCGGGATACCACAGCTGCCCTGACGCGACGCATGTGATCAGCACCAACTGTCACTCTAAATTATTTACTATTCGCAACGCGGTAAAAATTGCAGCGAGCCCCGTGCGCTCAACTCCCACAGTGCAGCAGCACCGTGCTACGAGCCGCGGTATCGGCGCCATGCTGGCGGAGCGTGTCGGCTACGTGCCTAAATGTGACATTAACGATCGTTACATTGCCGCCTATAAATGCTACTTAACCAGGCCAACTCGGATTGCGCCACCCTGCCAGTGACTCGCAACACACGACTTAGGTCACCCGCCGCGGTCCTCACGGCCGCCTACGTTAGCAACCAATCACCCAGCCTCACGTGACACTCACTCAATGGGCAACGCGGACGCCTCTCACAGTCAACGCACAACTCAACTTACCAGGCAATCAACGTGCTACAACACCCACCAAATTACGGTTCATCCGCCACCTTAGCACTTAGCTTGGTTGCTAGGTTACCACTTTGCCTGGTTGCTTGCTTATCACTTAGCTTGGTTGCTAGCTTATCACTTAGCTTGGTTGCTTGCTTATCACTTTGCCTGGGTGCCAGCTTAGCACATTGCCTGGTTGCTACCTTAGCACTTTGCCTAGGTGCTAGGTCAACACGTTGCCTGACTGCTTGCTTAGCACATTGCTTGTGTGCTAGCTTAGCACTTTGCCTGCGTGCTAGCTTAGCACTTTGCCTGCGTGCTAGCTTAGCACTTTGCCTAGTTGCTAGGTCAGCACTTAGCCTGAGTGCTAGCTTTGCACTTTGCCCGGGTGCTAGCTTACCACTTTGCCTGGTTGCCAGCTTTGCACTTTGCCTGGCTGCTAGGTTAAGACCTTGCCTGCGTGCTCGCTTAGCACTTTGCCTGGTTGCCAGCTTAGCACTTTGCCTGGGTGCTAGGTGAGCACTTTGCCTGGGTGCTAGGTTAGCACTTAGCTTGTGTGCTACCTTACCACTTAGCCTGGGTGCTGAGTTAGCACGTCGCCTGATTGCTTGCTTACCACTTTGCCTGTGTGCCAGCTTACCACGTTGCCTGGTTGCTAGGTTAGCACTTAGCCTGGGTGCTAGGTTACCACGTTGCCTGTGTGCCAGCTTAGCACTTTGCCTGGCTGCTAAGTCAGCACTTTGCCTGTGTGCCAGCTTATCACTTTGCCTGGTTGCTAGGTTATCACTTAGCCTGGTTGCTAGGTTATCACTTAGCCTGGTTGCTACCTTACCACGTTGCCTGGGTGCTAGCTTAACACTTAGCCTGGTTGCTAGCTTAGCACTTTGCCTGGTTGCTTAATCAACACTTTGCCTGGGTGCTAGGTCAACACTTTGCCTGGTTGCTAGCTTACCACTTTGCCTGGTTGCTAGGTCAACACGTTGCTTTGTCGTTCACTCATCACTTAATCTCAACGCTATCTAGTTCACAGGTTGCCGCTAGAGTAATTCGAGACATTAGACTACGTTTGTCGGTTAGGTGAGTAGGTGAGTAGTTACGTGAGTTACTGTGAATTACAAATGTGACGATGATCACGGTTGTAGATACGATATCTTGGCAAGCCTTCCGACTTGCGCCGCCGCCAACAATGACTGCGCCGTTATCTTGTGCGACGACGGTATCCTCAGGTGTGAGCGTATGTGGAGCACATCCAGTCTGCCAACCATTACGCAGATGAGGTAGAAGAGGGAGAGTGACCAGAGTGCGAGAACCAAGTAGGTGAACGGTTGTCTGATGGTCCAAATGAAGTTGTCACATTCTTCAAATAATTTGGTGAAGTGTTGCGATGTTAGTACGTTCTGTAATTGCGCGTAGAGGTTACGGCAGTATCTTCTTTGATCATCAGACAACAATTTTTCGGCGTCGCCAAATGTGAAGCCGTAGTTGTATAAAGTGCTCAGCACACCACGGCATCCCACCAGCGATCGGCACCGACAGCTGTATATATCGCCGTGTTTGCCCGGTCTACAAGAAATGCCGTCGACACATCTGCTGCATCCCCAATCTTGACAAGAGATACTGCTATGCGAATCGAACAATGATTTCAGATAGCTATACAAAGACCATGGTAAATACACGGCCCATGATAGGTAGAGGTTGCAATGCTTCTTTGCCAGATAGTGATACGAGTCGCAAAATAGAGTCTGAAGGTAAGGCCCGCAGTTAACGTTGTCTTCGTTAGCAAGCATACATGACTCGTCCATTGAGAGGCTTGACATATCAGCCGATTTGGGGTTATGCTTACTTTTATCATGACTACTCTGGTTGCTACCATACGCGGCATCAAGCGCACTTGTAAGTTTGTTTGAGTCTTTATACAGGTCGATGGACACCGCGTTGATTGATGTGTTAAAAGCTGTCGTAACGTCCTGCGCAGTTGCATTTTTCGTATTATGCAATACATGAGTTAACGCCAACGCAAACTGGAAGTGCTCAGGCAGCGTGCTCGGCGGGCTGGGTACAAGGCACAAAAGGGACGACACTAGGCCGCTACCAAACAGCAGTTTCAAAATCTCATATATATCTCTACCAGTTTTGGTAGATCCCGAGAACGCCCTGAAACCGAGGGGAGTGACGCATGGCATTCCGAGTTTAGCGACAGATGGACACGTTGAGCAAACGGACCGGCAGCCGATGGAAGTCAGCTTGTGAGGCAAGTGACCAGTTAGACAGTCACCCAGATACGACATTAATGGAGACGTTGGTTGACAATTTGGTCGGCACGTTACTTTGTCGTTTGGTTGGCATTTTGGTTCATCCGTTGAGTGATTTTTGCATGGCCATTTGTTCGTCTTGATATCTCTGCCGTATAGGCATTGCGCCCATCCACCGTGGTTTGTGCCTAGACTGCATTGGTAATACAAGTATCTCAGTGGCGGCAACATACGACGCAGAATATCGAGAATGGTTTGCAGACATTCCTCACCGGAAGTGGGATATTTGAGGTTGAAGTAGTTTGTGTGGAAGTCGACCGCGTACACTGTCTCGGCGTTGCCGTGGCCCATGACGGTGGTGAGCAGATCATACGATTTCGTACACAGATGTTGCAACGCTGTGTTCACGCTGTTGTACGTAATGTTGCTCGGATGTGCCGTTATGGATTCCACCCGCGTGTCTGTTAACGTCAGCTCAAGGCCGTCATCGTCCACAACTCTCTGCTTAGATGGATTCTCAAACGGCGCACTGAGGCCGTTCTGTAACAGCTCCTCGTAAACGGGGTGATGTGGGAGGCCGGTGAACCATACAAGCATTTCATGAACATTACACGGCAGACGTGATTTGGGCCGGAGTGCTTGGTGGCAGACGTCGTAGTACTGCTTAAGGTAACTAGAAAGCGTATTAAGTGGTCCTTTCTCTCTTGCATCATCGTGGCTGCTGTACACTTTCCCACTGCGACCGATAAGTCGGCCTAGGATATGCTCGCCGGTCATATCACTTCTGTCTTGCAGCTCGCCATTTTGCTCCCCGTTATCCGACACTTTGTAACCTTGCTCGGCTAACAGATCGCCAATGTCAGTATCTCTGTTGATTCGTTTCTTTGGCAAACTCTTGCAGTTAGATTTCAACGTATGCAGCGAAACGTCCAAGGTGCGGAGCACCGTGAGGAACACCTTAGACAACCTGGTGCCTTCGTCAGTCAGATCATATTTCATGTTAACGTCACTAGTGCTGGAGACGTGTTGAAGGTTTTTTACTAGCTCACCGTAGAAGGTCTCACTATCATACACGCTCACGTACGCCTTTTCCAGCTCACCGTGCATCCTCTGCACGCCCTTTCTAAGACACTCGAGCAGGGGGTTGCTAGCGTCGGCGTAGGATGCGGGGCGGATGGTTGCGAGGAGGGAGGAAAGGGAGGAGAGGTTGGAGAGGAAGGGGCGGTTGAAACGGGATAATCCTGTAAATAATGCACCAAACGATTGGAGAAGTTCTGTGATTTTAACAGGTTCAGGCATGATTTGAGTGTTAGTGTCAAGTGTGGCAAACAAAGCGCTAAAGAAGATGTTAACGTCGGATGAAAAGTCAAGCAGAACATCAGTGCGCTGTGATGCTGCATTGAGATGCAAGACTGCTTTATCATACAACTCCTTCATGAATCCCTTGTAGCATTTGTTTGCATCGTCTGCGATTTGTGCAGGCAGATGTTCGAGTTCCTTGTTGACTTTGTCGGCGAATTCCACAAGTTGGGATGCAATAAATTTGGCGTATCTCAATTTCAGGTGGTTGGTTATGCTGGACATGGCTCTGTCAAATTGTTCAGTGATTTTCTCGGAGAGTTGCTCGATTATAATGTTACCGTATCTACCGGCATCGTTAACAATTTCTTGAGCTTCGTCAACACGAGGGCGTATGTGTTTGGTTTGCAACTCATACATCAGTGAGTGAAATTCCTCTAGACCACCTGGCAATTCGGTATTTCCTTTAGCAAGCATTCTTCTCAACTCTAATAACTTCGCCTTAGCACTATTGTGATCGGCGTCAGCGGCGTTTCTTATGGTGTCACAGAAGTTTGTGATGTGAGTCGTAATTAGCTGTGCTGTAGATTTTATCGTAGAAATATTAATTTGTTTTACGTTTACCGGAACAATGAATGCGTCTAACGCCTTTTCATGAACTTGTCTAATAGCCTTGCCAAGCGTACCGTTACTTTCAACATATATATTATAATCCGTCATTTTTGTCTTCAACTTCTGCCTATCGGCTTTCAGGTAATCCATCATGATTACTTCGATGTCATTATCAACTTCCTCGGTTGTTAAAATTTTGTCAAGCTGCTTGATCTTATCCTTTACGGTTAACAACGCCGTGCGTAGCTTTCCTCCGTATTTCGCATCATCCGTAAGTTCAGTCCATATTTCATTAGCTTTGCTTATAGCGTCGTCTACATTTTTTCCTAAGTTGTAGGCAACTATACCGTTGCTATGGTTTTCGGTGGTGAATGCCTTGATCTCATCTGCCGATTTTCTCACTACGAGACTAAGTTGTGCTAATGCAGTTCGAATAGCAGATTGCAGATAGTCTTTAGACTGAACTGCGGAGGCTCGTGATGTCAAAAATTTTTTTTCAACTTCTGTAGCTATAACATTTGCATTATCCGGACTAACGCCTTTCTCAATTGCAGCAGCTACTTCATCATGGAACCTATTAATTTCTGATAGCATTGAAGCAACGTTTCCACTGACGGCTGGTTTTTGTATGTTACCTTCTTTAACAAGTTTCACTATCTTCGGTATTATATCAGCGATAACTTCCTTCCGCTTCTGTTCCAATTCGTTGCCACGCTGCGCACTACTAAGGTTATTACTCTGAATGTACCAGTCTATATGCATATTTACTGTATCGTTCTTTTCCAAAATCTTATTCAACCAGCTCTCCACCGTTATTGCAAACGCATCCGTTGTAAGTTTTTGAGCATACTCCTTCAATCGTTCTTTTATCCCTTCAAGGCCGTCATGCTTTGGATGCCCTTTTTCTTTCCCTGCTCCAGTCCCATTAATTTTTTTGATAAGTCCATTAACCACAATCTTCAGCATACCCAAATTGTGTTGGATACTATTATCGCTACCGCCAGAAGTCTGCTCTAGTGTGTTCCTCTTAATTTCATCAAACTCCACGCGAGCCCACTCTATATACTCCTTCAACTTTTCTTTGATTTCTCCTTCCAATCTCTGCAGACCTTTTACGATAACTCCATCTAATCCTGTAACCGCAGTTTTAACATTTTTTATCAGATGCGGCAGGGCTTTTTCAGCTATCTCATAAGCCTCATACAAAGCCACTCCTTTTCTTTCCAAAGTCAGAACGGCCTCTTTGAGTTTCTCTACATATTGAGTTTTAGATTGGCCCGTAGCTTCACACAATACTTGTTCAACTTTATTTAACGCAACTATGACAACCTTGTCTGCTTTCGTGATCCACTCGTTAAGTTCATTGACATAATGTGTCAACAACCCATTTATATCTGAGAGTTTCTGTTTAATTTCAGATATCTTCTCGCATATTACGCTTACGAACGCTTTAATGTTCTCAACGGCCATCTCATTTATTGTATTTCTAGCAGCATTCAGTTGAGTTTCTATCAACTCACTGGCATGCTTTATATGAAGTTGTTCTATTTTCCATACTTCACCAAGCCGCCAATACTGATATGTAATTGCATCACTAGCATTATTAATTTTAGTTTGCAAGTCCGTTTGTAAATCGTCTATATTCTTCTTCTCAGCTGCCATGCCATCATCGTATGACTGCGCTTGTTGGAGGCATGTCTGCATATGCGCATCTACTTGACTCACGGCCATGTTAATTTCACCTGCAACAGCATTACTAATACTAATTCCACTTACCGATGCTTTGATCTCTTTCATTTGTTGTGTGAAAGTGTCAATGACATTTCTTACAGCTTGATTACTCTCCCTCACCTTCTCATTATACCCCCGCACCCCTGCGACCACCCTTCCAATCGCAGCATTAAAACCGTTTTTACCGGCGTGTTTATTGGTGTTAAGAATGTCAATTGTTTCATTTAAAGTCTCTTTATGCTGCCCTAAATGCTCTTTGATGTTGCTGAGAACACCACTCAAAAATCCCATCACCCCGTCACACAGCCTATCCAGGTCAGAGTACACAATACCACTGCCGTCGTAGCCTTTGGAGGCAGCATTGAAGCCGAGGAATTTCTCGAGGCCGTCACATAAATGCGTTAAAATATTATTATTTTCACCATTTTTAGTAAGTGATTCAGCAAATTCAGCAAGCTTCTTCACAGTCTCCAAAGCAGACAACTTGGACTGACAGTCATGTAAACGCTTATTTTCTTCTTCAGTTAGATATGAATTTTGCTTACTTTGAAGCTCTTTTATAGTTTCAGGAAGATTTTTGACTTCATTTTTTATCGCTTCTTTAATCTGCTCGAAACTTTTTTTCTTGGGAGTAGTAGACTCAGTAGGCTTAGCAGGCAAAGGAGCCGAGCCGGCAGGCGAGGCGACGGAAGAAGAAGCTTTAGCGAGAGGGTATTGCTTGTTTAGAGATTCATAAGCTTTACCTATAGCCTCCTCAATCAACTTTTTCAAAGCTTGAGACAACTTGGTAAGACCATCATCACCACCATTCCCATACCTAACCTGGATCAACCAGTCGATGGACTCAGTCAGAAGGGAAGTGAAAGGTGACAAGTCACAAGTTATTAGGATGGTTTAAAGAGGTCATAGCGTTAAAATAACGAAGTAATTCAAGGGATGTAGAGTGGGTAGAGGAGCGATGTGGAGTGGGTAAAGGGGCGATGTAGAGTGGGTAAAGGGGCGATGTAGAGTGGATAAAGGGGCGATGTGGAGTGGGTTAGGGAGCGATGTGGAGTGGGTAAAGGGGCGATGTAGAGTGGATAAAGGGGCGATGTAGGGTGGGTTAGGGAGCGATGTAGAGTGGTTAAAGGGGCGATGAAGAGTGGATAAAGGGGCGATGTAGAGGAGGTTAGGGAGCGATGTGGAGTGGATGAGGGAGCGATGTGGAGTGGATTAGGGAGCGATGTAGAGTGGGTAAGGGAGCGATGTAGAGTGGATAAAGGGGCGATGTAGAGTGGATAAAGGGGCGATGTGGAGTGGATAAAGGGGCGATTAGAGGACGTTGAGGAGCGATGTGGAGTGGATAAAGGGGCGATGTAGAGTGGATAAAGGAGCGATGTAGAGTGGATAAAGGGGCGATGTGGAGTGGGTTAGGGAGCGATGTAGAGTGGGTAAAGGGGCGATGTAGAGTGGATAAAGGAGCGATGTAGAGTGGATAAAGGAGCGATGTAGAGTGGGTTAAGGAGCGATGTAGAGTGGGTTAAGGAGCGATGTGGAGTGGATAAAGGAGCGATGTAGAGTGGATAAAGGGGCGATGTAGAGTGGATAAAGGGGCGATGTAGAGTGGATAAAGGGGCGATGTAGAGTGGGTTAGGGAGCGATGTAGAGTGGATAAAGGGGCGATGTAGAGTGGGTTAAGGGGCGATGTGGAGTGGATAAGGGGCGATGTAGAGTGCGTTAGGGAGCGATGTAGAGTGGGTTAGGGAGCGATGTGGAGTGGGTTAGGGGCGATGTAGAGCGGGTTAAGGGGCGATGTAGAGTGGGTTAGGGAGCGATGTAGAGTGGGTAAAGGGGCGATGTAGAGTGGGTAAAGGGGCGATGTAGAGTGGGTAAAGGGCGATGTAAGGTGGGTAAAGGGGCGATGTAGAGTGGGTTAGGGAGCGATGTGGAGTGGATAAAGGGGCGATGTGGAGTGGATTAGGGAGCGATGTGGAGTGGGTTAAGGGGCGATGTAGAGTGAATAAAGGGGCGATGTAGAGTGGATTAAGGGGCGATGTAGAGTTGATAAAGGAGCGATGTAGAGTGGGTTAAGGGAGCGATGTAGAGTGGATAAAGGGGCGATGTAGAGTGGGTAAAGGAGCGATGTAGAGTGGATAAGGAGCGATGTAGAGTGTGTAAAGGAGCGATGTGGAGTGGGTTAAGGGGCGATGTAGAGTGGATTAAGGGGCGATGAAGGGTGGGTTAAGGGGCGATGAAGGGTGGATAAAGGGGCGACGTAGACTGGGTAAAGGGGCGATGAAGGGTGGGTAAAGGGGCGATGTAGAGTGGATAAGGGGCGATGTAGAGTGGGTTAGGGAGCGATGTAGAGTGGGTTAGGGAGCGATGTAAACTGGGTTAAGGGGCGATGTAGAGTGGATAAAGGGGCGATGTAGAGTGGACTAAGGGGCGAGGTAGAGTGGATAAAGGGGCGATGTAGAGTGGATAAAGGGGCGATGCAGAGTGAGATAAGGGGCGATTGTAGAGTGGATAAAGTGGGCGATGTGGAGTAGATTAGGGAGCGATGTTGAGTGGATAAAGAGGCGATGTTGAGTGGATAAAGGGGCGATGTAGAGTGGGTTAAGGAGCGATGTAGAGTGGGTTAGGGAGCGATGTAGAGTGGGTTAGGGAGCGATGTAGAGTGGATGAAGGAGCGATGTAGAGTGGTTAAAGGGGCGATGTAGAGTGGGTTAAGGGGCGATGTAGAGTGGATTAGGGAGCGATGCAGACTGAGTTAAGGGGCGATGTAGAGTGGATAGAGGAGCGATGTAGAGTGGGTAAAGGGGCGATGTGGAGTGGATAAGGGAGCGATGTAGGCTGGGTTAGGGAGCGATGTAGAGTGGGCTAGGGGGCGATGTGGAGTGGATAATACTCCCCACTCTGGTCTCCATGTCATCGCTGCCGTGTCCATGTCATCGCTGCCGTGTCCATGTCATCGCTGCTGTGTCCATGA
>NW_012237048.1:0-2261 GCF_000981445.1 Babesia bigemina
TCGTCCCTCTAATCTCCTTCCCATTTGCAATAGGATCAGTGAATTTCTTAAGAGCAGCAGTTATCTTATCACATAATTCATCCGTAACATACTCGGATATCTTATCTTTAATCGTAACCTTAAATTGCTCGACATACTGCTCCACACTCCATCCATCGCTTTTCTTAAACTTATTTACTTCGTCCGGCACCTCGCTATTAACGCTCCTATAGAGCGTAGTGAGCGCACTCATTCGGTCACCTAAACTAGTCACTTGTGTCCTTAAGATACCCTTCTCACTTTCAACCTTCCCTTTAAGCAGCTTTGCATTCTCTACAATGGGACTCAACCCGTCCACGATTCTGCTTTGATAATTGGTTTCAAGTCTCTCAATCGCAGTCTGAACCGTGTTAAATGCATTGAAAAGCTCTATGTTGATAGATGAAAACAACCGAGAGAATTGTTTATTTTTAAAGTTTGTAAGGTCACCATTCAATGCTCCAATTTGATCCTTCAAGTATTTATGTAAATTATACGTATACGTCTTAAACCGTTTTTCCAGAAATACGTGGAGTTCATGCATTTTCTGACCTGCCTCTTCATACACGTCCTTCAGGTCTCCATCCTCCGCCGCCGCCTTGAACGTTCCCGTGGCCTGAACCAGCAATGAAATGCTACACTTTAACTTACCTAATAGCGTAGGATCAATATCTTTTAAAGCCTTTTTGGCCTTGTCAGCATACGATGCGTACCTCCCAGCTCGCTCGGTCCATTCCTGCACCTGCGTAATAAGGTTCTTGTCTTTTTCTATTTTAATTTCATTTTTATCGTGTTCAACTAAATTTTTCATGACCTCTATGGGCTCTTTCACTGCAGTAATTTTATTGTTTAACTGACTTCCATACCCCTCCAACCACTCCTTCACCGCGGCGACAGCATCCACAAGCCCAGTACGCCCGGTGCCAATATTCTTATTTACCTCTTTTAGTACTTCACTAAGCTTTTTATCCATGTAATTATCGTACGTTTTAACCGCTTCATCATCTTTCACCGCACCAAGCACACCACTCAAAAATCCCATCACCCCGTCACACAGCCTATCAAGGTCGGAGTACACTATCCCAGTGCCATTGTAGCCTTTGGAAGCGGAGTTGAAGCCTAGGAAGGTTTCGAGGCCAGTGCAAAGATTCTCTAAGAGATTTTTAGGATCATTTTGTTGATTATTAGAATTCTCATAAAATCCACAAAGCTTCTCCACTTTCTTCAAAGCCTCCAACTTGGAGTGCAATTTGGCTGAGTCAGCAGAGGGAGAGGGGGAAGGAAGAGAGTGATTAAGAGGGTTATTAAGGCTATCAATTAGTCTTTTAGTTTCAGTGATTTGACTAGTTATTTCATTCGTAAGCATTTTAATTTCACCGGTGTCACCAGCCTGGTCACCAGACCTGACAGACTCAGAAAGGTTAGAAACATGAGAAGAGTAAAGATTTTAAGCTCTTCATTACTGTTAATTTCAGCGATAATAGCATTCTCAACGGCTTTCTTAACACTCTCACTCTCACCAACAAAACCGCCAAGCTGTCCAGCCAGGTGACCAAGGCTAATGAGCTTGGACACAATGTCCTCCAAGGCTCTTCTTGTAGCATCGTCACTAAGAGAATGGTCAGTATCAGCAAGTTATTATGATGCTTTAAAGAGGTCATAGCGTTAATAAGACAAGATAATTCGAGGGATGTAGAGTGGGTTAAGGGGCGATGTAGAGTGGATAAAGGGGCGATGTAGAGTGGGTAAAGGGGTGATGTAGAGTGGGTTAGGGAGCGATGTAGAGTGGGTTAAGGAGCGATGTGGAGTGGATAAAGGGGCGATGTAGAGTGGGTTAGGGAGCGATGTAGAGTGGGTTAAGGGGCGATGTAGAGTGGGTAAAGGGGCGATGTAGAGTGGGTAAGGGGCGATGTGGAGTGGATAAAGGAGCGATGTAGAGTGGATAAGGGAGCGATGTAGAGTGGGTAAAGGGGCGATGTAGAGTGGATAAGGGAGCGATGTAGAGTGGGTAAAGGGGCGATGTGGAGTGGGTTAAGGGGCGATGTAGAGTGGGTTAAAGAGCGATGTAGAGTGGATTAAGGAGCGATGTAGAGTGGGTAAAGGGGCGATGTAGAGTGGATTAGGGAGCGATGTAGAGTGGGTAAAGGGGCGATGTAGAGTGGGTTAAGGGGCGATGTAGAGTGGGTTAAGGGGCGATGTAGAGTGGGTTAAGGAGCGATGTAGAGTGGTTAAGGGGCGATGTA
>NW_012237049.1:0-4628 GCF_000981445.1 Babesia bigemina
AAATGGTAGATCGGAGTGGTAAGGAGCGATGTAGAGTGGGTTAGGGAGCGATGTGGAGTGGATAAAGGGGCCATGTGGAGTGGGTTAAGGAGCGGTGTGGAGTGGATAAAGGAGCGGTGTGGAGTGGATAAAGGGGCGATGTAAGGTGGGTTAAGGGGCGATGTGGAGTGGGTAAGGGGCGATGTAGAGTCGATAAAGGGGCGACGTAGAGTGGATTAGGCAGCGATGTAGAGCGGATAAAAGGGCGATGTAGAGTGGGTAAAGGGGCGATGTAGAGTGGATAGAGGAGCGATGTAGAGTGGATAAGGAGCGATGTAGAGTGGGTTAGGGAGCGATGTAGAGTGGGTTAGGGAGCGATGTGGAGTGGGTTAAGGGGCGATGTAGAGTGGGTTAAGGGGCGATGTAGAGTGGGTTAAGGGGCGATGTAGAGTGGGTTAGGGAGCGATGTGGAGTGGATTAGGGAGCGATGTAGAGTGCATAAAGGAGCGATGTAGAGTGGGTTAGGGAGCGATGTACAGTGGGTAAAGGGGCGATGTAGAGTGGGTTAAGGGGCGATGTAGAGTGGGTTAGGGAGCGATGTAGAGTGGGTTAGGGAGCGATGTAGAGTGGGTTAGGGAGCGATTAGAGGAGGTTAAAAGGCGATGTAGAGTGGGTAAAGGGGCGATGTAGAGTGGATAAGGGGCGATGTAGAGTGGGTTAAGGGGCGATGTAGAGTGGATTAGGGAGCGATGAAGAGTGGGTTAAGGGGCGATGTAGGGTGGGTTAGGGAGCGATGTAGAGTGGGTAAATGGGCGATGTAAGGTGGGTAAAGGGGCGATGTAAGGTGGGTAAAGGGGCGATGTGGAGTGGGTTAAGGGGCGATGTGGAGTGGATAAGGGGCGATGTAGAGTGGATAAGGGGCGATGTAGAGTGGATAAAGGGGCGATGTAGAGTGGGTAAAGGAGCGATGTAGAGTGGATAAGGAGCGATGTAGAGTGGATAAAGGGGCGATTAGAGGAGGTTAGGGAGCGGTGTAGAGTGGGTTAGGGAGCGATGTAGAGTGGATAAAGGGGCGATTAGAGGAGGTTAGGGAGCGGTGTAGAGTGGGTTAGGGAGCGATGTAGAGTGGGTAAAGGAGCGATGTGGAGTGGGTAAAGGGGCGATGTAGAGTGGATAAAGGAGCGATGTAGAGTGGATAAAGGGGCGATTAGAGGAGGTTAGGGAGCGATGTGGAGTGGGTTAGGGAGCGATGTAGAGTGGGTAAAGGAGCGATGTGGAGTGGGTTAAGGGGCGATGTAGAGTGGTTAAAGGGGCGATGTAAGGTGGATAAAGGGGCGATGTAGAGTGGGTAAAGGGGCGATGTAGAGTGGGTAGAGGAGCGATGTAGGGTGGATTAAGGGGCGATGTAGAGTGGGTTAAGGAGCGATGTAGAGTGGATAAAGGGGCGATGTAGAGTGGATAAAGGGGCGATGTGGAGTGGGTAAGGGAGCGATGTAGAGTGGGTAAGGAGCGATGTGGAGTGGATAAAGGGGCGATGTAGAGTGGATAAGGGAGCGATGTAGAGTGGGTTAGGGAGCGATGTGGAGTGGATTAAGGGGCGATGTAGAGTGGGTTAGGGAGCGATGTAGAGTGGATAAAGGGGCGATGTAGAGTGGGTTAAGGGGCGATGTAGAGTGGGTTAGGGAGCGATGTAGAGTGGGTAAAGGGGCGATGTAGAGTGGGTAAAGGGGCGATGTAGAGTGGGTAAAGGAGCGATGTAGAGTGGATAAAGGAGCGATGTAGAGTGGGTAAAGGAGCGATGTAGAGTGGATAAAGGGGCGATGTAGAGTGGGTTAGGGAGCGATGTAGAGTGGGTAAAGGGGCGATGTGGAGTGGATTAGGGAGCGATGTGGAGTGGGTAAAGGGGCGATGTAGAGTGGGTAAAGGAGCGATGTAGAGTGGATAAAGGAGCGATGTGGAGTGGGTAAAGGAGCGATGTAGAGTGGATAAAGGGGCGATGTAGAGTGGATAAAGGGGCGATGGAGAGTGGGTTAGGGGGCGATGTGGAGTGGATAAAGGGGCGATGTAGAGTGGATAAAGGGGCGATGTGGAGTGGGTAAGGGGCGATGTAGAGTGGGTTAGGGAGCGATGTAGAGTGGGTTAGGGAGCGATGTAGAGTGGGTTAAGGAGCGATGTGGAGTGGATTAGGGAGCGATGTAGAGTGGGTAAAGGGGCGATGTAGAGTGGGTAAAGGGGCGATGCAGAGTGGGTAAAAGGGCGATGTAGAGTGGATTGTTAATCGCCACTTAGGTCATCGCTGCCGTAACAACTGTCATCGTTTCCGTAACCATGTCATCGCTGCTGTGACCATGTCATCGCTGCCGTGACCAGTCATCGCTGCCGTGACCATCAACTTGGTCACCACTCTGGTCACCACCTTGGTAACCACGTTGGTCATGGCATTGGTCAGCACATTGGTCAGCACTTTGGGCAGCACATTGGTCATGGCATTGGTCAACACTTTGGGCAGCATCTTGATCAGCACTTCAGTTAACTACTATACAATCACATACAATGATTAATTAGTGATACTACAGATTAAAGCACAATTCATAAGTTAGGTGAGTAGGTGATGCTAGGTGAGTGTACATAGTAAACACGTGAGTACGATTATGGTTGCAGGTAAAACACCCTGTTAAGTTTGTTAACACGTGCTGCGGCGAGTAGTGATTGAGCAGCGATGCGATGCGATGAGGGACTATGCAAATGCGATTTGATGTGGAGCAGGTCTAGGCGGATGACCATGATGTGGAGCAGGTAGAGGAGGGAAAGGAGCCAGAGGGTGAGGACAAGGTAGGAGAAGGGTTCACGGATTCTCCACAGTAACATGTCGCATTGCTTAAATAGTTCAGTGAAATAGTCGGAATTAACAACATTGTACAGGTGACTTCGCATATTGAAGCAGTTTCTTTTTAACGATATCAAATTCTGCGCATCCCTGAATGTGAACCCATATTGGTATAACGTTGGAGATACGCCGTTGCAATGTACAACGGAAGTACATTGGCAACCCGTTCCTTTCTCCGCTGGATTAAGCATACCATGACTCTCTCCCTTGCATATATCGGTATGCAAGCAGTTACTGCATCCCCAGTCTTCACATCTTATAGCCTTAAACGCGTCGAGTAGACTTGCAAGATATTTATGGAATGTCCACGGCAAGTAAACTGCCCATGACAGGTACGAGTTCGATTGCTTGTTGACAAGGTAATGATAAGTGTCGCAGCTTAGGGGGGATAGGTAAGGAACGCAATGCTCCTCATTGATACACGCACTGGTTAGTGAAATGCACGATAGGTTACGTTTTGCATCAGGCTTCTGCTTGCGATGCTCTATCCCTTTATTACCATAAGCTTCACAAATAGGATCGACGAGTTCAGCAGTATCTTCATAAAGCTTGATGGAGCGATCGGTAATCGAATCTGCGATGGTGTCTGCCAATGTTTTAATGCCGTCAACCTTACTCTGCTTTGAAGCACTAAGTCCCTTGGCAAGTGACACTGCAAACTGGAAGTGCTCCGGCAAGTTAGTTGGAGGCCTGGGTGCGAGGGTGAATAGACACGCAATCATACCGTTGCCTAATATCTTTTTAATAATGCTACATAATTGTGCACCCGTTTTAATTGACCCTGAGAAGCCTCTGAATCCAATGGGGGTTAAGCAGGGCATTCCAGGCTTATTACCGGGGCACGTTTTGCATTCAGGTTTGCAGCCGACATTCGTGAGTTGATGAGGCAAGTGACCCGGCAAACAGTCATTTAGGTAACTCATCAATGGAGAAGTTGGCTGGCAATTTGGTTGGCACTTTGACTGGCGCTTTGGTTTACACTCTGCCTGGCACGTTGCTTCATCCGTTGATCTGTCGTTACAATGCGATTTGGTCGTAGGCACATTTTTACCGTACTGGCAGTCCGCCCAACCGAACTCCACGGCCGAATAACTACACTTGGATTCGAGGAATCGGAACACGGAGAGCAATCTACGTAACATGTCAAGTAACATTGACAGGCAATCGTCCGCCGTCTTAGGGTAATGCAGCTTGAGGGAATTGTTGGCGTATTCGCAGGCGTACCTGGTGTGCTCATCACCTGTGCCGGCGATTCTAGCCAACACGTCGTATGATTTGGAACAAATTAGCGTTAGCACCGCTTCGATGTTCTCATAGGTGAACCTGGTTGGGTATGCGTCCAGATAGAACTCTTTCTGGTTGACGAATTCGATCTCAAGTCCCGAGTCACCGCTATCTATCGGTTGATTCTTAGGTTTATCAAGCAGCTTGGTGATGCCGCCAGGTAACGCTGAATATACGGTACTATGAGGGAGCCCTGAAAACCAGCAGAGTATTTCGTATATACTGCACGGATGCCTTTTGGAGAATAACGTTGATAGATGACATACTTCGTTATACTCGTCGAGGTGACTGTAGAGGCATGCTATGAAATCCATGATATTAAAGTTCCATTCTTTCTCCCGTGATCTACACTGCGGAACGTGTTCTAGATTCGACATTTGTATGATCTTACCGAGAATTCCATCGATATGTTTGCCAGTGAACGTATGTCTGCACTGCAGCTCCCCGTCCTGATGCGACTTCTGACTGCTAGGAACAC
>NW_012237050.1:0-3179 GCF_000981445.1 Babesia bigemina
TGGATAAGGAGCGATGTAGAGTGGGTTAAGGGGCGATGTAGAGTGGGTTAGGCAGTGATGTAAGGTGGATAAGGGGCGATGTAGAGTGGGTAAAGCGGCGATGTAGAGTGGGTTAGGGAGCGATGTAGAGTGGATAAAGGGGCGATGTAGAGTGGATAAAGGAGCGATGTAGAGTGGATAAAGGGGCGATGTAGAGTGGGTTAAGGGGCGATGTGGAGTGGATAAAGGGGCGATGTAGAGTGGGTTAGGGAGCGATGTAGAGTGGGTTAGGGAGCGATGTAGAGTGGGTTAAGGGGCGATGTGGAGTGGAGTAAGGGGCGATGTAGAGTGGATAAAGGAGCGATGTAGGGTGGATTAAGGGGCGATGTAAGGTGAGTTAGGGAGCGATGGAGAGTGGATAAGGGAGCGATGTGGAGTGGGTTAAGGAGCGATGTAGAGTGGGTAAAGGAGCGATGTAGAGTGGATAGAGGAGCGATGTAGAGTGGGTTAGGGAGCGATGTGGACTGGATAAAGGAGCGATGTAGAGTGGGTTAGGGAGCGATGTGGAGTGGGTTAGGGAGCGATGTAGAGTGGATTATAATCACCACTAGTGTCCATGTCATCGCTGCCGTAACCAGTAACCATGTCATCGCTGCCGTGACCATGTCATCGCTGCCGTGATCATGTCATCGCTGCCGTAACCTTAACTTGGTAACCATGTCATCGCTGCCGCGTCCAGTCCCCTCAACCTACTAACTTATCAATCACTCAAGCAGCACTCACCAACTGCAACACGTAGGCACTGCCCGCTCCAGTCCCCTCAAGCTGCAAGCATATCAGTCACCTAGCAACGCACTCACCAACTGCAACACGTACCACTGCCGCGCCCAGTCCCCTCAGCCTGCAAACATATCAATCACTCAAGCAGCACTCACCAACTGCAACACGTACAACTGCCACTCCCAGTCCCCTCAACCTGCGAACATATCAATCACCTAGCAACGCGCTCACCAACTGCAACACTACCACTGCCGCTACCAGTCCCCTCAACCTGCAGACATATCAATCACATAAGCAACGCACTCACCAACTGCAACACGTACACTGCCGCTCCCAGTCCCCTCAACCTGCGAACATGTCAATCACCTATGCAAGCACTCACCAACTGCAACACTGCCACTGCCGCTCCCAGTCCCTTCTGCCTGCAAACATATCAATCACTCAAGCAACGCACTCACCAACTACGACACGTACCACTGCCGCTCCCACTCCCCTCAACCTGCAAACATATCAATCACCTAGCAACGCACTCACCAACTGCAACACGTACCACTGCCGCTCCCAGTCCCGTCAAGCTGCAAGCATATCATTCACCTAGCAACGCACTCACCAACTGCAACACGTACCACTGCCGCGCCCAGTCCCCTCAGCCTGCAAACATATCAATCACCTAGCAACGCACTCACCAACTGCAACACGTACCACTGCCGCGCCCAGTCCTCTCAACCTGCGAACATATCAATCACATAACCAACTCACTCACCAACTGCAACACTACCACTGCCCCTCCTAGTCCCTCAACCTGCATAAATATCAATCACCTAGCAAGCACTCACCACCTGCAACACTACCACTGCCGCTACCAGTCCCCTCAGCCTGCACGCATATCAATCACCTAGCAACGCACTCACCAACTGCAACACTACCACTGCCGCTCCCAGTCTCCTCAGCCTGCGAACATATCAATCACTCAAGCAGCACTCACCAACTGCAACACTACCACTGCCGCTCCCAGTCTCCTCAGCCTGCGAACATATCAATCACTCAAGCAGCACTCACCAACTGCAACACGTACCCTCACCGCTGTATCCCCCCAGCCCAGGCCACCGACACCCACGCTGCCCGGGATACCACAGCTGCCCTGACGCGACGCATGTGATCAGCACCAACTGTCACTCTAAATTATTCATTATTCGCAACGCTATAGAAATTGCAGCGAGCCCCGTGCGCTCAACTCCCACAGTGCAGCAGCACCCTGCTACGAGCCGCGGTATCGGCGCCATACTGGCGGAGCGTGTCGGCTACGTGCCTAAATGTGATATTAACAATCGCTACATTGCCGCCTATAAACGCTACTTACCCAGGCCAACGCGGATTACGCCACCCTGCCAGTGACTCGCAACACACGACTTAGGTCACCCGCCGCGGCCCTCACGGCCGCCTACGTTAGCGACCAATCACCCAGCCTCACGTGACACTCACTCAATGGGCGACGCGGACGCCTCTCACAGTCAACGCGTAACTCAACGCAACAATAAATCAACGTGCTACGACACCCACCAAAATACGGTTCATCCGCCAGCTCAGCACTTTGCCTGGGTGCTAGGTTAGCACTTTGCCTGGGTGCTAGGTTAGCACTTTGCCTGGCTGCTAGGTTACCACGTTGCCTGTGTGCTAGCTTAGCACTTTGCTTTGCTGTTCACTCATCACCTAATCTAGGTGCTATCTAGTTCACACGTTACCCCTTGAGTAATTCGAGACATTAGACTACGTTTGTCAGTTAGGTGAGTAGGTGATATGCTAGGTGAGTAGTTACGTGAGTTACAGTGAATTACAAATGTGACGATGATTACGGTTGTAGATACGATATCTTGGCAAGCCTTCCGACTTGCGCTGCCGCCAACAATGATTGCGCCGTTATCTTGTGCGACGACGGTATCCTCAGGTGTGACCTGATGTGGAGCACATCCAGTCTGCCAACCATTACGCAGATGAGGTAAAAGAGAGATAGTGACCAGAGTGCGACATTGAGCCAGATGAAGGGTGCGCGGATGGTGAACATGAAATTATCAATGGTTTTGAAAAACTTCACAAGATGTGAGTCTTCTTCAAATGCCTCCTTAAATACATCACAGAAATCTCTGCACGTGCGTTTCGTATGCGATTGTCCATCCCTGTTCAGCCTCTCTGGATCGCCGAGAACAAAGCCGTATTTTGCCAATGTCGGCAGCGTAGCATTGCACTGTACAATGGATTTGCATTTGGGATCGTGATATCGTGGCGGTTGATACGTGGTGGATGTAGTTCTACAATCTTTGACGCACGCTTTCACGTGGCAATTTGATCCCCTGGCACCGCATTTGGAATTGCACTCATCGTAGAGTTTCTTAAGTAAGTCGTAGAACGTCGCCGTCAGGTAA
>NW_012237051.1:0-18565 GCF_000981445.1 Babesia bigemina
TGATAAACGGCAATGCTCGAGCAGTGTTTATACGAGTGACGTCCGAGATAACTGGTAACTAGGTGGCGCATACCGAAACCGGGTACCAGGCGGAAAAGGAGTGACATTCTGCACCATATATCACCTATATATCAGGCATGTCAATCGAGTAATGGCCAACGGGAGCTGAATGTGCAGCCCTGTATACCAGTTGACTACATTAAAATGGGTTTGAAATTGTAAGTAGCGTGACGGCTGCCACTTTTATATGCTCATTTGTCACGATTCGTGTGAGTGGAGTGCTATAGCGAGCTCTGAAAGCGCCTCCCGTTCTTCTTGATCGCTAACACGTCCCAGGCTATCTTTGCTGCCAGAACTCTGGCATTGGTAGTTTTACTGCACCTTTTTCCAAAAAAGGCCAGGCCCACGCCAGGGGAGCGTTTCTTGTCCATAGGTGACAAATAGTTGCTGCCCTTTCGTGCCGTACTTGCACGGTAAGATCCAATCCCGGGTGTTAATCCGTGTCATCACTCCCAATTGCTGGTACATGGCTGTCCAGGTCCACACAAACCCTTCCTTTAGCGTTCACTTTTATACCCTCAATAAACTTATCGCTAACCATATCGTATCGCAAAAGGTCGACGTCTGTACCGATTGGAGTCTCATAATTCATTCTAAAATTTGTACATTGTGGATGTAACTGATGGATTTTCTCAGGTTGTGTAACATCTGGAGACTGTAAAACTCGGGTTAATGAATTTTTGACTGCATTTAATTTGTGTAATCCTTCAAGAAAATCTTCGCCCCGATCACAGTCTAACGTGGTGTCTCCGTGATCCTCCACCCACAACGAGTCGTCTTCTTTCCCTTTGGTGTTGATTTTGTTAAGTTTGTTGTATAGATCTCGTTGGAAGCTTGCCATGTAAGTCTTAGCAGATGGCATTGCCCCAAAGCCAGCTGGCATGTTGAAAACCTGTAAACAGTGAAGACGGCCGCGCAATCTCTAACGTTCGATTTGTGTGATCGTGCTTAGCAATATGCCTTAAACACAACGTAGTTCAACACTGCAGTAATGCATACCTAGTCACCCAACTAACCTTTTGCTTCAATATCTCAAGCCGCTTTGCCTCCTTAAATTTCGCGTGTTTTTGAACCAACCGCTCGGCCTTTTCGCCGCCTAATTGCTCATACTGCCACTTATATAAGCTTAATGCGGATAATACTTACATCTATACGCTGTGGTGACGCTCGAAGATAATGTAACAGTGCATCCATAACAGATGAAACCGAGGAAATCTCCTTAAGTGATGATTGTGGCACCACTAAATCCGAACCTTGCATGTATATTTTGCAAATGGAATAGACTCCAATGAGAACGGCGGTAACGTCACTGAGATCAGGAAGATCCCTCTCTACCTGCGTGGAATATACACAGACATGCGGATGTTTTGGCACCAGTGTTTTCCCGAGCCTCCAGCCACGGTTGCAGAAATTACATTGTAAGCGTGAATACCACTCGATTTGTCCCTGGCATGAAAACGGTTACAGAAGCTATGCTTCAAGCGATAACTAAGAATTCGAGCAGGAACAGAACAGCTGGATACACTTGCACAAATTACAAATAACACACAAACATGTGCATCTATATCTCCCGCAAGATTAAATGGAACAATTGCTTCTTCAGACTTACTTGTTGGTACCTCCTGCATCTGACACGTTTGATGCATCCACGGCATATCTGTGCCTCGGGCACTCCGAAGAAGTTTCGCAATTTTTTGGCCGACTTCATAACATTATTTGGCATCGATTCTACCGGGGGTATCATGCTGGATATCGTTGTGCAGCGCAAAATAGAGATAAGACCTACACCTTCCGATTGGGGCAGATGACTGGGCATTCCATGTGTATCATTGTCTTTAAGTGTTGTTTTTCCGTAGGTCCCAGGAACCTCACGAAATGCGTGAGAGATCTCCCACGAGTGGCATTGAGAAGCCCCTTCTTTAGATAGACTCTGTTGGGATTCTTGGTTGCGAGGATGGCGCCAGTTTTTACGCCTAAATTCACCAGTTTCTCTATAAATTCTCCACACAGGCCAGGCCATCGATCCGATGCTATTGGCAACAATTTCGATGGTGTGGTAGACATGTTTTACATGGTCAATGTAAACAATTTTTAAGCTGCCTTTATCCCGTGATGCAAGATTCTATGCGTGTGTGTGGATGAGACACTGCAACGGCAGTCACACATTTCGGTACAAGGACGCATATAAGTCTTAGATACTAATTAAAACGTCCATATTATTAGCAAGGGGCGTGGGTGACGATCGCAAGCCGTTGCTTCGTAGCATATAATGAGGGGTATCCAACGGCGGTACTTATGACACACAGATAAGGGCGTTTATTGTCCCCCCTGATGAAATGACCACTATCAGGTTATAATGTGAAATGTAACTTGCCTGTGACGGCAGTGTAACGCTTTGTGGCTGTCTCTGTTTTTGCTGTTATAACATGACGTACCAGCAGGATGCCTGTTAAGGTTTATGCGGAGCCACGGGGCTTCAAAGCTGTAAATCAACGCCAAGTCAGCTCCCTCACCGTCTCTAATAAGTCGGTGTGGTTTGGTCTGCAGGATGGTCGGATTCTGCGCTACACCTGCCCATCAAGTTCAACTCAGGATTCCAGATCAACCCATACGTCGGCTGATGTGTGACTTTGCGCCCCAAGGCACAAGGTACGTCAAATGTATCGCATGTATTTCCTCATCGCTAAGTAGGGGCTGCTTCTGAGGTGCACGACTGTTCGTAGACACGAAATCCTTCCACTGTATCGCATGCCTCGCATCCGGACACCACTGGTACTCCAACTTTCAAGCCCCTGACTGGTATCGCTAAACAGTTTAAACGGGTGCTCCTGCGCTCTGCTTGTTTCCCGGAGGCCAACAGTGAGGACTCCCTGTGATCGTCCTACTAAGCACCAAACCGGCAACCTGGTTGAAGGGCCCATTACTACCGCCAAGGGACTTTGCCTTTCCACGCCGTATAATTTCCCGGAGGGGGAGCCAGTACTCGACATAGGCATTATTCCCGTGGTGTATCGCGGCGGACGCTGTCATGTGTTGGTGGCTTCGTCCACACGTTGCCTCTACGAGTTCTTTGGAGGCACGTCGTTCGATGACACCTTTTCGAAGTACTCGAAGACGGGTGCCAATGCGTTGCGATACGAGGTGCCGCTGGCTGGACCAATCGGGGATATCATCGTCTCCGAGCGTAGTGACGGGAGCCACGACTTATTCTGGGCGAATGCTACGGGGATAGTATTCGTGAACGTCCCGTATCGTGTGGCAGACGACGCTTCAAGTTGTTTGAAGTTCCCGCCCAGCGTGATAACCTATATTATGACGCCACAACATCCTCTTTCATCACTGCAAGAGACCAAGTTGCGACATGTGAGGACCTTCTTGCGCCGCCCCGCCATCCAGGTGCCTAGAAGCGTTGTGGTGGTCCGTGATTCGCTGCTCCTTCTATACGACGACACCATAGGCGTGGTGAACACCATAGTCGGTAAACAAGTTGGCACGCTGCCATTACCTCACGGCGCATTTGGCAAGGTGCACTGGCTGTTGCGCGACCGTTTGACGGGTGAAGTGTGGCTCCATGCCACCGAAGGCATGTTCGAGGTCAGTGTCAGCGCGGAGTCCGAAGATGCGTGGAAGCACTATTTGTTCAAGGGTGACATCGCCAACGCCCTTTCCAGCTGTAAGACCTCAGGGCAACGCGACAACGTACTACTTAAAAGCGCTTATGACTTGTACGAACGTGGGAAATACCTTGAGTCGGCGCGTATGTATGGACAGGTGGAGGCTAGCTACCCTAACTTTGAGAACATTTGTCTCAACTTTCTAAAAAAGCACCAGGAGGAAGCGGTTGTGGAGTACATCACCATGAAACTGCAGCAGCGCAATTGGTACCGGTACAATCCGCGTTTCATCATCCTCACAGTATGGATTATCGAAATGCTCGGGTACCGTTACCGGGACGTCTTCCTCACCCTGCAGGCGAGCCGCGGCGTGTCGGGCATTGACACTGGTGCCCTGGCAACTCGGTGTGAGGAGTACCGGCGAAAGCTGTTTTCCACCATAGGGTCGCTGGCGCACATTGATGAGCTGGCACCCTCGATCAACTTTCTGCTGCAGACCGTTATGGGCTGCGGGGACGAGTGTGTGGATTTCGCCCGTATCCGCCGCGATTCGTCAAACGTGGTCTACTACATGATTAACAGTGGCAACGTTGAAGGGGCATTGAGGGAGCTCATTAAGATGCCTCCCAGCGATAAGCGAGACGCTTTGGTGCTGAGGTTTGCCCCGCTGATGTTCATGGACGCCCCAGCGTTGTTTGAGCAGGCCTCGTTCAGCAAGCTGGACCCGGTGATACTGCTCCCCATTGCCCTTTTGCCGCTGATGATGCGAAATGAGCGTTACCTGCGCCACTCCTTGGGCATGGTGGAACGGCTGCTTTTTTCCAACGAAACTGCGCACGAGGAGTCGAAGCGTTCGCTGCTGTGGTGCTGCTACATCCTTCTTTTAGCTAACTTGGAGACTGAGGAGCCCTTGTTGGAAGTACTCAACAAGAATCTGGTAGATTTCCGCCACATTGACCTCGCTATAGCACTTCGCTATCTAAAGGTCAAATCGTCAACGGACAGCCGGTGGTCTGTGCCCTTTATTGTCTTGCAAAGTTTATGCGGCATGAACGAGGATGCGCTGGAAATGGCGCTTTCCCAGAACAATATGGAATTGGCGAAACAGTGCGCAATGAGGCCGTCAGACGAATTTACCCGTTGCCGTCTCTGGCGCTACATTCTGCTCCAGTCTTCCCGCAATGGCGAGGCATCTTTGGGCTCCATCATTGACACGTCAAACGGACTGCTACAAGTGCACGACCTTTTGCACCTGCTCCCAGAAGACACGAAATTGGGCGACCTGAGCAGCATCATCTCGAGGTCTGTGGCCGAGTATGAATCCGACCTGGAGGAGCGTCGCCAGGAGGTTGACCACCTCTGCGCATGCATCGCCGAGACCAAGTCGGAAATTGAGATGGCTTCTCGCCGCTGCGTTAGCCTGCCCGTGGACAGAAACTGCATGTCATGCTCTCACCCACTGCATACGGTCATTTCATCGTATTTCCCTGCGCGCACGCATTTCATCGTTCCTGCGTGGCTACAACGCTTCGCAGTTTGCTGAGCGGAGCTGATCTGTTAGAGCTAAAACGCCTGCACAGGGAAATTCGAAAGCGAGTGGATGAGCGTAGCGTATCGGCATACAACGAGTACCTGTCGAGGGCATGTGTGGATTGCGGCTACCCCGCTTGCCTCTTGGCCTCCAAGCCTTTCATTGCCAACGTGAACCCGGCCCAGAAAATTGGTGGGAATAAATATTTTGGCAATATTCTTAAACCCCCGGGCCGCCCGGACCCCTGAAATTTTTTTAAAAATTCCCTTTGGCCCAAAAGGGGGGGGGGCTTTAAAATTGGGGAAACGGGGCTAAATGGGAAATTCTTTTTTGACGGAATTATGTACAAAAACGGCGGATCCAGCTTGAACTTTCTATTCATGAGCAGCGGTTTGTGCGCCTTGGTACTGCGATTTCGCAGGTGTCGCTGCGGTACTTGGGAATAGTTACCAACTGGATGTACCGCTCTTGGACATCCTCCGGCGTGCGCTGCATCTCCCACGACAAGTACAACCAGGGGTCCCCGTATTCGGCGTCGTAGAACTCGGCAAGCCGCAGGAGCTCAGCGTCGTCCTCTGACTCCCACGGCATACCCTCGTTTGCTAGCGGTTTGGCCTACTCCAGATGAGTCTGCTCATCACCAACCCCACCTGAAAGGTACTAATATAGTCATCGTATTTGCCAAGCGGCCACATGCAGTGGTTGTATAACCTGCAGTTACCATGTGTTTTCCCACACACTGGACGAACGTGATATGCTTGAAGATGGTGCGCCGCTGTTTGTGGTCATGCTGCGGTTGATAAGAGTCCTACCGGAATGAATTGCGGAATATCACCCTACCCCCAAGGTGCGGCTGAAGAATTCCATCCACGGCTGGAACGATTCAGGCATGAGCTCAGCTCCTTCCTGGTACCGGCGCAATTAAGGAACTCCAAGATGCCCCATCCTCGGCACAACTATATCGGTCAAGTCTATCCAGTTGCTAAACATATCTATAATCCGGTTTATGGTATGAGCTTGCTGCTCGTCTACAGGGACGCTAAGGTGGTTAACGCATCGTACCTGGAGGTGGCTTGGCATGCGCTTGTGCTATGGCTCTCTTCTCATTTTCTATGTCCCGTATCCTCTGTTGCTTCAGAAACATCCGGAAGGTCTTCATATCTAGGTAGCGTAGAAGCCGCTTTATGGGCGGGCCTGCGATCATATGGCGCGCTTGTAGGCAGCACATACCGAGCTCCTCCATCGAGTTATCACATCGCACAGCCGAAGTTGCGATTGACCTGATAGCGCCGGAGAGCTCTCTCACAGGACGCGTTGATAGTGCAGCGGCGCATTGGAGTGGTCTATTACAGGTGTACACTGCCACAGCGTACGGGCTGACATTACCGACACAGTTTCCCAGACCGATCCAAAAATTGGCCCTGTTGAGGCACTGTAGCCGGCTATGACCAAGTATCTCAAACAGTATCATGTGTTGTTTGCTGTATGTGTGAGACGTAACAACAATAAGAGCGGATTCTCCGGCAGGCCTCCACAATGTCGCCGACAAGATTCCACAGCACCTGTTCACATAGTGACGGCTGAGTAGCGCCAAGTAAGTGTGTACACGCTTGTGTTACTTTGGCGCTGTCTGGGACGCGAGTGAAGTCGGTAGTAGGTGGTTATCCCGGGTGTCGTGGTGTAGGCGCCTTCCACCCTGCCGGCGGGAGGGCACGCGCCAATGTATCGTTTGCACCTTCAAGCGTACAGAATTAACGAGTGCACAGTTTTACAAGACATAATAGGCCTGCTTCCAGTTTTTTGTTACACATCTTACTGGGCCAAGGTGCCGCAGGGTGTTCATATGTAACGTTGTAACTACTTCCGCGCCTACGTTTATAGTGATAGTTCACTTCGTTCTTTAAAATCGCATTATGACCCCTCGACAGGATGGCCTGGAGCCAATCTGGGCCTCAATTCCAGCGCGTTCCGCACTTCGACATTTGTGAGCTGTTTGACCTATCGAGCATCATAATCGTAGACGGCGAGCGGAGATGCACTCGACCTCCCTACTGCCACTACGAATCCGACCATGAAGCTGCCCTGGAGTTGTCAAGCTCACTCTACCCAGCCCCGAAGCACCGTCGGACGGGCGTAGGTTCAGTATCGGTACTGGCGCCTCGGCCCCTGCCGCCTGAGCTGCAGCCAACGGTGATCCTTGATTGTGACCTTAAGAAGGATTTGCCGACAAGCCATGTTGACCTGTTTGCGTTCAAGGATGAATATCGCCAGGTGATAGAGCGACTGGATGCGCTGCGGCAGAAGTCCATCGACATCAAGAAATCGCGCTTGAAAAGACAGATGAAAGGAGTTACCTCTGCCTGCCTCACGCAGCTGTGCCAGTTGCGGACGGAACATCGTTGAAGCGCTACTTAGCGCGACCTATCCTCTCACCGACGATTACCGAGGTCATTTGGGATGCCGCCGACATGAACTTGCGCCACATGGCGAAGATACGGAGGGAACAGGACCAGAACGCCCGTAAGCGTTTAGACCTAACCGTCGACGAAGATAGTAATGTTTGGTCGGAGAAACCGCTACACAAGTTGTTCGCGGATATTGTCACCCTCGATAGCTACCAGCTTGGTTATTGGCGAGCGACGGTATGCGTATCGCAACATGCCAGATGAGCTAGAGACAACACGGCCGCTGATCCTTACGGGCCCCCATAATCAGTCGAGCGCGCCGTTGTTACACCAAAGCGCCACCGAACGCTACCTTTAGGAGCAGAGCCTGATCGGCTCTCATCATGACTGCGGATGACGATCTGATAGTGACAGTTTACTCTGTATCATGGGTGTCAGAGGCCACAAACTGTGCGAATACGACTTACAGGCGTCCCTAAGCCGCCCCTACCTGCGCGACTTGTTTCCGCTGCCCTGCCGAGATCCGCCCAGTGGGCGTCGACCTCGAGGTGCGCGGCTCCTGTTTTATGTTGAATGGCCAGCTGTTCCCCGACCTCCGTGGAGACGCGTGCGACTACTCAGAGCCCCTTTTGCACTTCTATCAGCAGTTCAAACCGGGCGCACTACACACGAGCGAGTGTATCGAGCAGAGCGATGCAATTCTGTATCATATGGAGCTGCCAGTGTATATTCCTGGGTACCTGCTGCACCACGGAGACTGCGAGCACAGGATGATGATAACGGCTGTACGAGCATTCGACCGCGTGCGCGACTGTCCATACGAGCCCTGCTACCCCGTATGCGTCTTCATGCCACGCCGGCGCTCCGTGCAGTGCCACATCTGCGAGCTCAGGGAAGCCGACAAGTCCGTGTTCAACAGTCTGGCGCTGCCTCAAATCCCGTGTTACCTATGCGACGACTGTTACGGTCGGTTCCAGCGCCTAGGAACGTTGGATGGTGTGTATCGCTCCGATGGCCTGGCGAAAACTGCGGCGATCGAGTTTTGCGAGGAGTGACAATGGACCTTAAGGGCCCAATACTTATTATAATTTAGTCCCAATCGAGCACATCGCGCCCGACGTACTTATGTCGCTGTTGTGAGCGGCTTTTATCGAGTTTTGCTGCCCCCAAACGGGCTGCGGCTCTGTTGGTCGGCGTGGCCCGCAGCCACGATTTTAGGCGGCGGCTGTGACCACTTTTTGGCACTTTACTAGATGCTATAGCCTCAAATAACCACCAGTTCGGATGTCTTGTGAGAAATAATGGGCTCTCTGGCACCTGCTGTGCTTCCCCATTACCGACCCTGGCGTGGTGGGTGGGTCGCGCGGCGCCGGTTTCCCGGAAACCGCAGGGCCTGCCGTCATTTCACGCAGTATCGCCTTTTTCTACTTTTACGGCGAAACCTATACATCGGAATCCATCGGAAAGCTTCCCGCAAACGCTTCAGCAGGTGGGTTGGACGTGGTGTATACACCGGTTGCGTGGGTTACGTGCGTGCGTGCCTCGCCTCTGACTGAGCCGCGCCCTGCACGCAAACCGCTGATATTACCATTGTTGTTGTGGCTCCTAACTTCTGTTGCAGGATGGCCAAGCTTATGAAACCAGGCCGCATTGTAGTCTTGCTCGCAGGCCGTCGTGCGGGCCGCAAGGGCATCATCGTCCACTGCAACGATAGCCCGAGCAAGCGCCGCCCGTACGCTAACTGTTTTGTGGTGGAGGGCCAATTAGCAACACGCTTAAGGTCGCCCTCAAGATGAGCCAAGACAATATACTCTAACGTATGGCGCTCATGCCCTTTAAGAAGTACATCAAGGTGATCCACCCTTATGCCCATACCCTACAACGTTACGGGCCGCATCGACCACAAAATTCTTGTTGACCGACCGAGATATGGTGAACCAGGCCCCCCGCCAGGAGGATCCCAAGGGGTTCGAAGGCGGGTGCTCGAGGAGACCCTGAACAACCCCGACCCTGCCGACGGAAAGATCTCCAAGGATGCACTCTTCCTCAGGAAGAAGCTGAGGTTCTAACTCTGTTGCTAATCATGCGGTCTACGCAATGGGAGCGCAGTTAGTTGTTGTCAATCCAGGGCTTGCCCCGCCAACATCCATGGCCGGCGGCGTGTGACACTTAGGCAACTGGAGAAGTTCGGAGCAGCGTTTGCGATCGCATAGGACAGCGATCAGTACTACAGCTTATTTTGATGTCCGTGCATGCGAGTCTGCACGCGGCAGGAGGGCTTGGTTCACGTAGTGAGGGTACCGCAAAGGGATTGTAGCCTACATTGCGATTGAACTAAGCTTGCGCGACAAGCGTGGCATCTCGTATATGCGCTATGGAACAGAGAATCCGCCTAACGAGAGGGCTGTCGCGCTAGCGGTCAAAGGCGGCCTGCTGGGGGGGGGAAAAGACGCGGGTTTTCGGATATTGGCACTGACGGGGTGGTCTCGGATATGGTCGTCTGAGACCATTCATTGGGGTCATCCTCATCGGCTGTATGATCCGCTGAATGTAGCTCTGGATGGGGCGCGTTCTCATCGTTCTGCTGGCAGATCTCCTGGTGGAAATGGTAGAACCCCTTGTTTCCCTAGAGGTCGTTGAAACTGCAGAAGGACCGGCCGTCATGGTGCTGCTTAGCCGGAAGGCCACGACATGTGCGTCTATTATCAAAGCCTTGTGGACGTTGTTCAGCCCCTGGAGTTATAACGCCGAGGATTCTTCGACATCCTCAGCGCTATCACCCGCCGCTTGTCGTCAACCTGTAGGTGTAGGCAGTCTTCTGCCAGGTCGTAGATCACGGAGCACGGCAGAGAGCTGCCGTCTGCGAACACGATGTGTGTTTCGCATCCGTTGACCATATGGTTCATGAAATACGTTTCCTCCTCAGGCTGGAGCGACTCATCGCGCGCAAATAGGGCATTGGGGTCGTACTTTCCATCCCCCTGGGCGCTGCTCGGTTGATTTCCCATCGCTGCTCCTCCCGGTGGTCTCACGCGCCGCCTCGCAGTCGCGGGCTGCGATGACACCTAAACCTTACTCGCACAGGCCCTTTATATATCGCTAAAAGCAACAATTACGTTACACTTATTTTGCGTCAGAGAAGATCGTTTGTGCCGCGAGCCTGCGGTTGGAAGGCCACTGTGTCGAGCGCGGCAAAGAGGTCGTGTTCAGGAGTGGATGTGCGATTCTTTGCAGTACTTATGGCGAGATTCTCGAAATCCAAAATGTCGTCGGCAATAGTGGTTTTAGGCGCGTTGCTCGCCTGAGACTCCTGAGGTGTGCGGATGCTGCTGACGGGGGTGAAGCTGTCCAAAAGATCGAAGGCGGGGTTTGTGAAGTCGCTGGGGATGCTCCTCAGGGGCTCGTTCTGATTGTTGTCATCCGCTTTCACAACGTCACTGGCGAACAGGTCCAACTCTGATGCGCTGCTAGTATTTACGCCCTCGCCCGCAGTAGGACTTTTCCGTTCGGTAGGGCTCGTGGTACTGATCAGGTTGACATCTCTCGAAGGCACATTCGCCGCGCTATTCAGCAGTTGCATCACCCTGTATGCCTTGTTTTCAGCTGGCTCTCTCGCGCATTTGACCAGATGGCTGCAGCTCGGTGGCGAGATGGCTGATGACATCGTCCGCCATATTCGCGCGCACGATCAGCGCCTCGAAGATGCAAAGAATCCTCAGCTGCAGTTGCCACCTGTTCGCCCTGTTGTTGATGCTCCGTAAGAGTTCATCCACCACATAACGGACGTTGGCGTCCTTCAGTTGCATGAGGAAGTCGTCGATTATCTGCTGCGACGGCGAGACCTTGATACCGCTGAACGTGAGAATGTCCTTCACGAGCTTCGACTCAATCTCGCCCGATACGTCCTCCACCGTGCTGTGCTGCGCGTGCGCATCGGGTATGAGCGACGGCAACAAGGTACGTTCCGGCTGGGTGTTGAAACTTGGCTGGACGAACGCTGGGACGGGTCGATGGGTGTTTGCGAAGCTGCCTGCGTACGGTTCTTGCATCGTGCTTTTGCGTTTGTCAAAGGCCGACGTGACGTGCCTCTCGATCTGATCCAACGTCGTCGACGTGAATGCCGAACTGACGCGTTCTATCTTGTCCATTATGGAAGTTGGAATGAACCTATTGGCGACATCGGAGATTACCTTGAAAGCCTGGTTGCTCGTGGACTTGTTTACAGGCGTCTTCGATTTGAAATTACCGAACCCCTCCATTTTGCGACCGGCACCGGCATTACCGTATGCTGGGCTGCCCACGGCGGTGTTGCCAAATCCCATATTACCCACGCCGCTGCTAGCAATACCGCCCTGATTACCGTAGGCCGTGTTGCCGAAGCCAGTGCTAGCAATACCGCCCTGATTACCGTAGCCCACCGAATACGTGTTCGGAAGGGAGTAGTTTTGATTTGCAGGATTTGTGCTCCCGAATTGATTGTACCTGAAGACTGGGAAAATGGCATGGTCCCCAAGGCGATCATGCGGTTTTGAAGAAGGATAACAAGGGGAAAACCGCCACGGGCGAAGCCGTTTGCTGGCCCTATATTCACCTTAAGAGGGCTCCACCCCCTTTTCGGACATCTGACAAGGTAATCCCCCCTTTGGTCCCCCGTAAGAACCCTGTTACTACCCGCCTTTATAACGGCTGACAAATAAACACCCTGTTCCCGGTGAACTCCTCCGGGAACCGGGGCCCAAGGTTTTTCAGCAATTTCAGGCATTTGAACTTTATGTAGTGTCCATTCCGCGGTAATTTTAGCAGGGGAAAATTCTTAACGGTCGGCATATTAAAGGTTTTCCGAGGAAAATTGGGGGGAAGTCCTGGGTACACATCCCCGGGGATGGCTCGAAGTCGCCGAGGTGGCTCTGCTAAACAGTTGCGCTGGAAAGCGCTGAGCACCTCTTGTTGCGCCATAGGGTTGGCGTTAGCTCTGGCTCTGCCGTGATTCGCTCCACCCTGGGAAGCGAAGAGTGCACCAGTAAAGAGATACTCTGCATGGAAATAGTACTCGCGAACCGCTGCGATGAGGATGTGTGTATATTGAATCCGCAGACGCTTTGGTGCGGGTTTAAACATACGTTCTGGTGGTGAGCGATGTCCTCCTGCGTGGGTTACAGGCGGACCGACTGCGCGGCGCAGACATGAGGCAAAAAAGGGCAGATAAATTAATATCAGATAGACGGGAAGTAGACTTATTGAAGTATGGTTATCGTTATGCAGATTCCAGTGGCGGCTAATCCCGAGAGGCCGTAAACGTATAGATACAGATTTTCGACACTCAGCCTTTCCACATCGGCCGCATCTCCATCCGCGCCTTTACCGGTCTTGTACGGAGGCGACCATCGCCATTCGCCTCTGACGGATCCGACTGGGCTCACATTTTGTCGTAGCAGTGTTGCCGTCGCTACATCGCATCTGCCTCCGTTCGCCTCTCCGACTGCATATAGGTCCGCTAATACCCTGGCCTTGAAGGGTCGCAGCTGCGTAGCATGTGACGTGCTGGGTGATAGTGTTTCGCACCTTGAATTGTACGTGTTTTACCATGTAGCACAGGTTGTTCCTGGTGACCATGTCGGTGACGTAAAACTTCCCATTCACGCTCACGACCCGGCCTGTATCGGTGCTTGAGCACGAACTATCCGAATGACCGTCGTTATGTACATTGCGATAGTTCTCGTTGGCGCTGCGGCGATCGGTTTTCCACAGTAGGCAGTTGACTCCGTGGAGAGGCAGCGGATGCAGCGTTTCGAATAACGTGCGAATTTGGGGCTCACGCCGCGCAAAATCGGAAAATATGCTTATAGTTATGTCCTCCGGCTTGGGAAAGCGTTTCTGATGTGAATGCCATGGGTACTTGTCTATGCTTGGCCAGTAGTACTCTGAGCGTTGTGTGCGGTAATGTGTGACACATACGAGGAGTACGTGGATTACGGGCACGGTATACAGGTTTGTACTGCCAATAGTAGGGATAGAGGATGTTTTTGAGCGGACGCGGATGAAGACGGTGTGTACCAATTGCGCTATGGTAATATATCGTCTTCGTCGTCGCTGTCACATTACCGCCTCTCCTGGATGCCATCCCAAAATACTCAATGTGTGCGACGCTGCGTTGCCGAGCATTGTAAGGCGCGCTTCACAGCGTTTCGACCTAGCTTACTCGAAATTGCGCAGGTCGATAATTAAAATGCCCCCTGGACCGGGCTGGGGGAAGGGTATCACTTCCTTCGCATGGAAAGATTTCGGTTTGATTCCCGAGAATTCCATTTTTCAAAGACCCTCCTTACTTCATACAATGCCGGAAAAGTTTCTTTAAAGGGTTAGGGTGGAACAAGACTACATATCATCAGTTGCTTTGAATTTGACCTCGCTCGGGACATGAAACTTTTTAAATGTGATGCATCCAACGACATCGAACTTGCACGATGCTTGGCTACTAGAACGCTGTTTACGGTATTGGATGCCACAATCGATTGTTGCATGGCGGCCATATTCTTAAGTGAAGGATTTGACCCGAGAAGTAATCGAGCGTCTAGTGAAATACCATCCCCGCCCACAAAACTGGATCATAAGGGCGAAGAGAGCCTATAAGAAAATGCCTCACCGTGCAATAACAAACGAGCAAAGATGATGCCAGCGTCCACAATATAAGCATATACACAGGAATATACTAATCTTTGTTTCAGGTTGTATGGCATCGTATCTGGACATGTTTGACCATGTCAGCCGCTGCCGCTAACTCGTCTCACTACCTTCGCGCCATTTATATAAACTGCCAGCTCAACGTCGTGCTGATTACGAATATCAGGCGTCCAATCCGTGATGGTATCCACCCTTTCTGGGCAATGTGACTATTCACAGTCATAGTAGCCTGGGTTTCGTGTTCCACGTCGGATGGATTGGCGTATTGAAACTCGGCACTTGGTTCGAACTGCCCATTTGAGATACTCCGCCGTCTACGTGGTTCAGATGCCTAATGTCTCTCACGCAAGATGGTTTTGATTAGTCATTCCGATATGCACGATGACGATGGTCTTCCTCAGACATACGGATGGCTTGTCAAACATTCCCACTATTTACCGATATGGGCGGATTGCCGGGCGGAATCCTGCACTACGGCCACGAATAAGCTTATAAATACGTCCACGGCATTGCTTACTGCTGTACTTATTAGTTTAACCGATTAGCAGTTTACAACAATAGGCGTAGGGGATTTACACTTATATCAACACATACTTAATAAGCGGTGTGAGAATAGGCCCTACGACAAGCCGAATAAACATGACATGTAGCCCATCAAAGTGGAATAGCCGCTCCTAAATCAGATACTGTGGGCGTACCGGGATAATACATGTTACCCGACCCGAGCGCAGTGTATGTGCTAGACGGTCAGCGGAATCCTATCTTCATGGAAGCGTCTATGGGCTTCATGTTAACGTCAAAATCAACTTCCGATACCGGATAGTTTCCATGTTTACCAGCTCCCAAATCAGGATTATTCGATCCACAGAAAGCCCAGAATCCTGTGAAGTCGCATAGCGTTATCAGTGTTCGTAAATATAGACCTCTCAACGCTTTGGGGACATCAAACCCACTCATGCCAGCGCGGCGTTGTGGCTCTACGTAACCCAATGCTTGTATCAACTGCTGCATACGCTTACAAGCAATAAACGGCGGCAATCTCAATTTCGCAGCAAACACAGCAGCATTCAAAGATGATATGCTTGCCCGTAACATGGGCGCAATACCCACGAAGACAGCTGCGCAATCTTCCGGCTTTTGGGTACATGATTTACTCCACGTAGCCTCTGGACTGTAAGCAGACTCGTATTCGCCTGGGCTTTTAATATCATCCAAGAATATCTCGGTACCATGAACAACTTTGCCAAGGTTCTCCACAATGGCTCCAGCAGTGATACCCTTGCCCTTTACGACGTTCTCATCGGATTCGTCAACAACCCGAAAGTACTTAGCTAACCCTCCAGGTGATTTATTAATAAGGTCGTTGTACCGTTTAACCAGCCCTCCTACGAACCACTGGTTCCCAAGCTCCGGTTGATCCAGGAACTTTAGTAACATGTTTAACATCTTCGAGGGCCGGCATCTCCATCTTGTCAACAGTTTTGTCTGCCAGGGAACTGAAGAGTGCGGCACACAATGCTGCTACGTTGCTTTTAGCATCATCTCCCTTGACGGCCACCAACCAGTCAATGGGCTCCCTGAAGTTGCGAGGGACATTGGTCAACGAATTGTATACCATTTTGAAGGGTTAGTTAAATTACGCAATTATTGTAATGAAATCGTGTGAATATCGTGCCTATCTACTAATTGCGTCGCGAAGATCCCGCGTATGTAATAGGAACACTGAATGGAGGTAATGTCGTAATAGCGGGGAAGGACAAGACAAGTGTTGTTGCCTTCTAATACATATGCGCTTTAGCACGGTATGCGAATTCTTCTTAATGCGAACGAGGCAGACCTAGGCAAAGCAACGGCGACCCAAGTGCCGTATCGCAGCCAGTTCTAGACAATAAGCGTGGCATGTACTATGTAAAGCGCGAGTGATAGACGTGCATAAGTTTTAGCCAAAAAGGGCGTATACAGTAGCTCTGCATGTTGAATCAATGTGTGACAATGTGTAGATATTTCAACAATGTTGCAAGTGGTGTGTTGCTGCGCTTATGGAGTCGCGCGTTACTCGCTGTTGATCGACCTCGCAATCATTCGGTGACGGAGTCAGACGATTCTTCTACTGTCTAACGTGCGCATCGTAATTGTTTTCTGCTTTAGGTGATTGCGGCAACTGCGATTCCTAAGGTTTCTTGGCATGTAACAACTTCAGACGATGGCACCGTTGGTCGCCTTCCCTATAAATCAGGCATCATATCAGCGGTGATCGGCGGTTGCTGCAGAGTCTAGTGCACAATTAGTTTAGGTACTGCTGTGTGTATGCGTACGATCTTGTGTGTATGTGCGTCCTTCACATGTGTATTCTTGGGGGAATAGTTTGTTGGTTTGTAACCTAATCGTACGGCTCTACTAGTAGGTGTTAATTGCGGAACATTGCAGCTCCTATGCGACGTTCTATAAAGCCTGAGGGAATCTCGAAATTTGACGCAATCTTCCACGGCGGGATTCCTGAACCGCAGTTGTACACATTCCCATATATCGTTTGCCCATACCAATGTGAGCTCATTTGGATTTCAATTGAAGGTCATGCCTCCAGTTCAGGCTGCCACGTTTCCGCCGCACCCATATACCACGCTAATGGTCTAACAACGGTCTGTGTGAACCACGGTGTAGGATTAAGATGCAGTAGATTCATATCGATTCCTCAAGAGACACGACATATCACATCACATGGGTACTCAAACAATCATTCGCATTCCGTACATTCATCTGGCGGACGCGTCACCGAATCTTACAAGGCGTTGTCGTGCTGCCGACTTTAGCGATCGCCAGACCAGAGCATAAACAAATAAACCGACGCATTCATGTATTACATTACTTTCTAGTTGCTGCTTAGGTGATATGCGCTTGTTATTACTGGATGTAAGCGTGTACAGCAAGGGTGAAGTGCACAAGGAGGGTAGGAAGCACTGCGTGAACGTCGTCCCCGTCTTTTCTTCATCCAGGCTGTCGAATAGTTCGTGCCCACGCTGCCACCTTCACGTGGCGATTCCCGCGGGTGCAAAGAGCTATTTACAAGCCTCCTTCACTCTCAGAATTATGGTCTTCTTCAGGCGGAAGATCCTCTGTACCATCCTCACTGCCTGCACTAAACGTGTCGTTTGAACTCTGTTCCACGTCTTCACGCGCATTGTCGTTTTTGTCACGTTCTGAATGGTGCTTTTGGGGGGGAGGTCCAAAATGAATCAGCCGGTCTAGATTCTCCGCAATATGCTTGACAAAAGTGCTTATGTCTTCGGCATATTTGGCAGTGTCAATGATAACCTGTTCCATATTTCTACTACCGCAACTCTCAGAAGTGCTGCTAGAGTTGCGGTCATACTCACTACGAAAACGGAAACGTTTCTTTATAGGGTTCCAGAATTTACGCTAAGCCTTATGACGTACACCCCTTATATCCTGCTTCTGAATCATCTTTGCCGGCGCCGCTACCCGCTTACCGTAAAAGTTAGCCACGGCCTCTAATCGCTTCTTCTGACGCGAGTATGCCTCTTGTTACCTCTGCACTGTGGACGTTTGCCGCTTGCACCCGCTATTTCTGATGAGGGTGTGGCGCCTGCAACAGCCTCTTGTGGCAAGGATTCACGGCGTGCAACAGGCACTTGTGGAATGAATGGGGGGGGTGCAACAGCTGCTAGTGACGGGAATATGTCTCTTATACCCGCTGCTAGTGACGCGAGTATGTCTCTTATACCCGCTTCTTGTGACGCGAGTATGTCTCTTATAGCCGCTTCTTGTGACGAGAATCGGTGGCCTTCATACGCTGCTTGTGGCGCGAGTGTGCCGCTTGTTGCCGCTGCTTGTGACGCGAGTATGTCTCTTATACCCGCTGCTAGTGACGCGAGTATGTCTCTTATACCCGCTTCTTGTGACGCGAGTATGTCTCTTATAGCCGCTTCTTGTGACGAGAATCGGTGGCCTTCATACGCTTCTCGTGGCGGGATTGCGCTGCCTTCATACGCTGCTTCTGACGCGAGTATGCCGCCTGCACCAGCTGATGGTGGCGCGAGTATGCCGCTTGCACCCGTTGCTTGTGACGCGAGTATGTCTCTTATACCCGCTGCTAGTGACGCGAGTATGTCTCTTATACCCGCTGCTAGTGACGCGAGTATGTCTCCTATACCCGCTGCTTTTGACCAGAGTTTGCCCCTTGTTCCCGCTGCCTGGGACCCCAGTATGTCTCCTAAACCCGCTGCTTTGGACCCGAGTATTTCCCTTTAACCCCC
>NW_012237052.1:0-2751 GCF_000981445.1 Babesia bigemina
CCCGCCAGCGAAGTGCTAGCCGTGCAGATCCGCACTTGGAGCAATGATCCACGTTAATGCACGGCGATAATGCCTGACACACGCCTTTGAATTGACATCCGTCCATTCCACAGTCGCTTCCCCCCTTTTTAGACCCCATTGCGCGCGACGTTAGACACGTAAAGGGACACACTCGCGCCCATACTGCTGCATGACACCATTACGGCGGCTGATGTTGCGGAACTGCGCCTTGCAGAGTATAAGCCCCGTCACCAGGCGCTGATAACGGGGTTGCGTTTACGTCTCTCGTACCCGGCTGAGCAACATGCCTCCGTTGCAGCATTAGGAGCGAAGGTGTACATTTTTACGAGTTGCTACACGCAGTAAACGCTATTCTCACGCCAACGAATCGCTGCTTCATCGATGTTAATTCTCGCATTTTGCAGTTGTGTAATGTGTAGCTGTGTATTATGCGAATGGGCATGCAGCTCGCCAAACGCTTTGATTCACCGCACCAAGCACACCACTCAAAAATCCCATCACCCCGTCACACAGCCTGTCCAGGTCAGAGTACACTATCCCACTGCCGTCGTAGCCTTTGGTGTCAGAGTTGAAGCCGAGGAATTTTTCGAGGCCAAAGCAAAGGTTATTAAGGATGTTAGTAGGGTTGTTATTTGAGGTATTTTTAGGATTTTAAATTTTGTCAAATTTCTTGTGAAGCTCCCTAGGCGGCACATGGTCAGGGCAGTGGCAAGAGGTGGAAGAAAGGAAGGGAAGGGTGACAAGGCACAAGTTATTGCTATGGTTAATAGAGGTCATAGAGGTATTATGGCGAGGTAATTGAAGGGATGTAGAGTGGATAAAGGGGCGATGTAGAGTGGACAAAGGGGCGATGTAGAGTGGACAAAGGGGCGATGTAGAGTGGGTAAAGGGGCGATGTAGAGTGGATAAGAGCGATGTAGAGTGGATAAAGGGGCGATGTAGAGTGGATAAAGGGGCGATGTAGAGTGGATTAGGGAGCGATGTAGAGTGGATAAGGGAGCGATGTAGAGTGGGTAAAGGGGCGATGTAGAGTGGATTAAGGAGCGATGTAGAGTGGGTTAGGGAGCGATGTGGAGTGGATTAAGGGGCGATGAAGAGTGGATTAGGGAGCGATGTAGAGTGGATAAGGGGGCGATGTAGAGTGGGTAAAGGGGCGATGTAGAGTGGGTTAAGGAGCGATGTAGAGTGGGTAAAGGGGCGATGTAGAGTGGATTAAGGGGCGATGTGGAGTGGGTTAAGGAGCGATGTAGAGTGGGTTAAGGGGCGATGTAGAGTGGATAAAGGAGCGATGTAGAGTGGATTAGGGAGCGATGTAGAGTGGGTTAAGGGGCGATGTGGAGTGGGTAAAGGGGCGATGTAGAGTGGATTAAGGAGCGATGTAGAGTGGGTTAAGGGGCGATGTAGAGTGGATAAAGGAGCGATGTAGAGTTGATAAAGGGGCGATGTAGAGTGGTTTAGGGAGCGATGTAGAGTGGGTTAAGGGGCGATGTAGAGTGGGTAAAGGGGCGATGTAGAGTGGATAAAGGGGCGATGTAGAGTGGGTTAAGGGGCGATGTAGAGTGGATAAAGGGGCGATGTAGAGTGGGTTAGGGAGCGATGTAGAGTGGATAAAGGGGCGATGTGGAGTGGATAAAGGGGCGATGTAGAGTGGGTAAGGGAGCGATGTAGAGCGGGTAAGGGGCGATGTGGAGTGGGTTAAGGGGCGACGTAGAGTGGGTAAAGGGGCGATGTAGAGTGGGTTAGGGAGCGATGTAGAGTGGGTAAAGGAGCGATGTAGAGTGGGTTAAGGAGCGATGAAGGGTGGGTAAAGGGGCGATGTAGAGTGGATAAAGGGGCGATGTAGAGTGGGTAAAGGGGCGATGTGGAGTGGGTTAGGGAGCGATGTAGAGTGGATAAAGGAGCGATGTACAGTGGGTTAGGGAGCGATGTAGAGTGGGTTAAGGGGCGATGTGGAGTGGGTTAAGGGGCGATGTAGAGTGGGTTAAGGGGCGATGTAGAGTGGGTAAAGGGGCGATGAAGGGTGGATAAAGGGGCGATGTAGAGTGGATAAAGGGGCGATGTGGAGTGGGTTAAGGGGCGATGTAGAGTGGGTTAGGGGGCGATGTAGAGTGGGTAGAGGGGCGATGTGGAGTGGATAGAGGAGCGATGTAGAGTGGGTTAGGGAGCGATGTAGGGTGGGTTAGGGAGCGATGTAGAGTGGGTTAGGGAGCGATGTAGAGTGGATAAAGGGGCGATGTAAAGTGGATTAGGGAGCGATGTAGAGTGGGTTAAGGGGCGATGTAGGGTGGATAAAGGGGCGATGTGGAGTGGGTTAGGGAGCGATGTAGAGTGGATTAGGGAGCGATGTAGGGTGGGTTAGGGAGCGATGTAGAGTGGGTTAGGGAGCGATGTAGAGTGGATAAAGGGGCGATGTAAAGTGGATTAGGGAGCGATGTAGAGTGGGTTAAGGAGCGATGTAGGGTGGGTTAGGGAGCGATGTAGAGTGGGTAAAGGAGCGATGTAGAGTGGATAAAGGGGCGATGTGGAGTGGGTAAAGGAGCGATGTAGAGTGGATAAGGGAGCGATGTGGAGTGGATAAGGGGCGATGTAAGGTGGGTAAAGGGGCGATGTAGAGTGGGTTAGGGAGCGATGTAGAGTGGGTAAAGGAGCGATGTAGAGTGGATAGAGGAGCGATGTAGAGTGGGTAAAGGGGCGATGTGGAGTGGATAAAAAGGCGATGTAGAGTGGGTA
>NW_012237053.1:0-2087 GCF_000981445.1 Babesia bigemina
CAGGCAAAGTGCTGTTATGATCGCTGCTCTAATATGTGTAGAGGATGGTTATTTTGCCAGTATGAAAATCACACTCATAGTATAGCATCACCGAACTCAATGACCGCTTTTGCATAGATCTTTAAATGGTTTAATCTTCAGACTACTGACAAATATTACAATGAAGCGAATCGTACATTGTTGACTATTAACACCTTTTAATGTCATGCTAGCGTCAGCGCGCTCATAATTGCAGGGTGTGGGAGGCAGAATCCCTCACAAAATGCAGCTACTAAATCTACATATTTTACGTTCATTGGGATGCTGCCACGACGATGTATAGCCATATTTGCTTGTATTCGGTTGTTCTCGTTTAACTATGTCTGCCCAACGCAGTTTACCTTTCCACAAGATACACATTGCGCTTTCATTAGCCAGCGCCGGTATAATAAGTAGTATATGTGACGCTCGTTTGATTCTACCTGTGGGCATAGGAGCCTTCCATACCGCTGGTAGGCGCATCTGTCTTCCAAGTGACAGAGAATATAGAGTAGATGGTACGTTATTGAAGCGTTACACAGGTTTTAAAAAAACCGCATCAAGCGCAGAAGGTCTTCTATTTACAAATCGTACGTGCAAAAAAAGTCACATGTTCCGGTGCCAATGTCTCTTGTTCAAACCAAAGATGCAATGACAGTCGCAGGTAATCTACCGGGATGGGCTCAGAAAGCCTTCAAAATACAACACGACGCTTACGAAAAGATAAGAGAGGCATTTATTCCAGAGTTGGGCGTGGCTGCTGTAATTTATAAGCATAAAATCACGGGGATTTCCATTATTTCTTTGGCAACTGATGCGTCGAGCGGTAAGGAGATATGTTTCGATATAATTATACCCACCCCGCCGTCAAACGATTGCGGATGCCCCCATATATTGGAACACGCAGTGTTGGAAGGTTCAAAAAAATACCCTAATAAGGGTGGATTCTCAATCCTTCTCCAAGGGGGTTTCCAGAGTTTTGTTAACGCCTTCACATATAAAGATCGCACATCGTATTTGTTTGCCAGGCAAAGTGCTGTTATGATCGCTGCTCTAATATGTGTAGAAGATGGTTATTTTGCCAGTATGAAAATCACACTCATAGTATAGCATCACCGAACTCAATGACCGCTTTTGCATAGATCTTTAAATGGTTTAATCTTCAGACTACTGACAAATATTACAATGAAGCGAATCGTACATTGTTGACTATTAACACCTTTTAATGTCATGCTAGCGTCAGCGCGCTCATAATTGCAGGGTGTGGGAGGCAGAATCCCTCACAAAATGCAGCTACTAAATCTACATATTTTACGTTCATTGGGATGCTGCCACGACGATGTATAGCCATATTTGCTTGTATTCGGTTGTTCTCGTTTAACTATGTCTGCCCAACGCAGTTTACCTTTCCACAAGATACACATTGCGCTTTCATTAGCCAGCGCCGGTATAATAAGTAGTATATGTGACGCTCGTTTGATTCTACCTGTGGGCATAGGAGCCTTCCATACCGCTGGTAGGCGCATCTGTCTTCCAAGTGACAGAGAATATAGAGTAGATGGTACGTTATTGAAGCGTTACACAGGTTTTAAAAAAACCGCATCAAGCGCAGAAGGTCTTCTATTTACAAATCGTACGTGCAAAAAAAAGTCACATGTTCCGGTGCCAATGTCTCTTGTTCAAACCAAAGATGCAATGACAGTCGCAGGTAATCTACCGGGATGGGCTCAGAAAGCCTTCAAAATACAACACGACGCTTACGAAAAGATAAGAGAGGCATTTATTCCAGAGTTGGGCGTGGCTGCTGTAATTTATAAGCATAAAATCACGGGGATTTCCATTATTTCTTTGGCAACTGATGCGTCGAGCGGTAAGGAGATATGTTTCGATATAATTATACCCACCCCGCCGTCAAACGATTGCGGATGCCCCCATATATTGGAACACGCAGTGTTGGAAGGTTCAAAAAAATACCCTAATAAGGGTGGATTCTCAATCCTTCTCCAAGGGGGTTTCCAGAGTTTTGTTAACGCCTTCACATATAAAGATCGCACATCGTATTTGTTTGC
>NW_012237054.1:0-3705 GCF_000981445.1 Babesia bigemina
AGATGACCAAAGTATGCCCGGCAGTCAGTCTTATTTTTGCGCAGGAGGAGATATCCCCAACATCCATTGCAATTGTCACTCTTACATTTTTCACAGCACCACGAGCAGCAGACACAACTAAACCGTGGACAACTAATATCACATGTACACGGAGAACCTGACGTGGACACCCAAACCATCTTCCGCTACCAATCCCCTCAACCTGCAAACATATCAATCACCTAAGCAGCACTCACCAACTGCAACACTACCACTGCCGCTCCCAGTCCCCTCAACCTGCAGACATATCAATCACTCAAGCAGCACTCACCAACTGCAACACGTACCACTGCCGCTCCCAGTCCCCTCAACCTGCAAGCATATCAATCACCTAAGCAACGCACTCACCAACTGCAACACGTACCACTGCCGCTCCCAGTCCCCTCAACCTGCAAGCATATCAATCACCTAGCAACGCACTCACCTACTACGACACGCACCACTGCCGCTCCCAGTCCCCTCAACCTGCTAACATATCAATCACTCAAGCAACGCACTCACCAACTGCAACACGTGACACTGCCGCTCCACTCCCCTCAACCTGCAAGCATATCAATCACCTAAGCAACGCACTCACCAACTGCAACACGTACCACTGCCGCTCCCAGTCCCCTCAACCTGCAAGCATATCAATCACCTAGCAACGCACTCACCTACTACGACACGCACCACTGCCGCTCCCAGTCCCCTCAACCTGCTAACATATCAATCACTTAGTCAACGCACTCACCAACTGCAACACTACCACTGCCGCTCCCAGTCCCCTCAACCTGCAAACATATCACTCACTCAAGCAGCACTCACCAACTGCAACACTACCACTGCCGCTCCCACTCCCCTCAACCTGCAAGCATATCAGTCACTCAAGCAGCACTCACCAACTGCAACACTACCACTGCCGCTCCCACTCCCCTCATCAACACTCACCCTCACCGCTGTATCCCCCCAGCCCAGGCCACCGACACCCACGCTGCCCGGGATACCACAGCTGCGCCTGACGCGACGCATGTGATCAGCACCAACTGTCACTCTAAATTATTCACTATTCGCAACGCCATACATATTGCAGCGACCCGTGCGCTCAACTCCCACAGTGCAGCAGCACCGTGCTACGAGCCGCGGTATCGGCGCCATGCTGGCGGAGCGTGTCGGCTACGTGCCTAAATGTGATATTAACGATCGTTACATTGCCGCCTATAAATGCTACTTAACCAGGCCAACGCGGATTACGCCACCCCGCCAGTGACTCGCAACACACGACTTAGGTCACCCGCCGCGGCCCTCACGACCGCTACGTTAGCGACCAATCACCCAGCCTCACGTGACACCGACTCAATGGGCAACGTGGACGCCTCTCACAGTCAACGCACCGGGCAATCAACGTGCTATAACACCCACCAAATTACGGTTCATCCGCCAGCTTACCACTTTGCCTGGTTGCTAGCTAAGCACTTTGCCTGGTTGCTAGCTTAGCACTTTGCCTGGTTGCTAGCTTAGCACTTTGCCTGGTTGCTAGCTTAGCACTTTGCCTGAGTGCTAGCTTACCACGTTGTCTGGTTGTAAGCTTACCACTTTGCCTGGTTGCCAGCTTAGCACTTTGCCTGGTTGCCAGCTTAGCACTTCGCCTGGTTGCTAGGTCAACACTTTGCCTGGATGCTAGGTTAGCATTTAGCCTGGTTGCTAGGTTACCACTTTGCCTGGGTGCTAGGTTAGCACTTTGCCCGAGTGCCAGCTTACCACTATGCCTGGGTGCTAGCTTACCACTTTGCCTGGTTGCCAGCTTAGCACTTTGCCTGGTTGCCAGCTTAGCACTTCGCCTGGTTGCTAGGTCAACACTTTGCCTGGGTGCTAGGTTACCACTTTGCCTGGTTGCTAGGTTACCACTTTGCCTGGGTGCCAGCTTACCACTTTGCCTGGGTGCTAGCTTACCACTTTGCCTGGTTGCTAGGTCAACACTTTGCCTGGATGCTAGGTTAGCACTTAGCCTGGTTGCTAGGTTACCACTTTGCCTGGGTGCTAGGTTAGCACTTTGCCCGAGTGCCAGCTTACCACTATGCCTGGGTGCTAGGTTAGCACTTTGCCTGGGTGCTAGGTCAACACTTTGCCTGGGTGCTAGCTTACCACGTTGCCTGGTTGCTAGGTCAACACTTTGCCTGGGTGCCAGCTTACCACGTTGCCTGGGTGCTAGCTTAGCACTTTGCCTGGTTGCTAGCTTAGCACTTTGCCTGGGTGCTAGCTCAGCACTTTGCCTGGGTGCTAGCTTAGCACTTTGCCTGGATGCTAGCTTAGCACTTTGCCTGAGTGCTAGGTTACCACTTTGCCTGGGTGCTAGCTTAGCACTTTGCCTGGTTGCTAGCTTAGCACTTTGCCTGGGTGCTAGGTTACCACTTTGCCTGGGTGCTAGCTCAACACTTTGCCTGGTTGCTAGCTTATCACTTTGCCTGGGTGCCAGCTTATCACTTTGCCTGGGTGCTAGGTTAACACTTAGCTTGCGTGCTTGCTTAGCACTTTGCCTGGATGCTTGCTTAGCACTTTGCCTGGGTGCTAGGTTAGCACTTTGCCTGGGTGCTTGCTTAGCACTTTGCCTGGGTGCTAGGTCAACACTTTGCATTGTCTGTCAGTCATCACTTAATTTCAACGCTATTTAGTTTACAGGTTGCCGCTAGAGTAATTCGAGACATTAGACTACGTTTGTCGGTTAGGTGAGTAGGTGATGGTAGGTGAGATGTTACGTGAGTTGTGTGAGTTACAAACGTGAATACGATTAAGGCTGCAGGTACGATATCTTGGCAAGCCTTCCGACTTGCGATGCGGCCAACAATGACTGCGCCGTTATCTTGTGCGACGACGGTACCCTCAGGTGTGATTTGATGTGGAGCACATCCAGTCTGCCAACCATTACGCAGATGAGGTAGAAGAGGGATAGTGACCAAAGCGCGACGGTCATCCATATAAACGGCTGCCTGATGGTGAAGATGAATTCGTCGCATTTTTCGAACAGCTTTCTGAAGGAGTTGGAATTTAATACATTGTGAAGTTGTCGGTGGAAATTGTGGCAATACCTTCTACCTTCAGCGTCTAACAATTTTTCAGGATTGCCGAACGTGAATCCGAAACTATATAACGTGCTTACGACACCGCGGCATTCAACGATGCCTTTGCACTGGCAGTTATAGGCTGCGCCATGCTTACCCCGTTTACAAGCCGTGCCGTGCGTACAGCGACGACATCCCCAATCCTGGCAGGATATATTGGTAAACGCCCTGAACAAAGATTCAAGACACTGCCAGAACGACCACGGTAAGTACACTGCCCATGACAGGTAGAGACCGGCGTGCTTCTCGGCAGCGTAGTGGTATGCATCACTGTACAACGTGGACAGGTACGGAGCGCAGTGAACGTCGTCAGTACTAGCGTATTTGCAGGACTCTGTTTTCGAGAGACTCGACAAGTCGGCCTCCGTAGGTCTCGAATGATTTCTACCCTCATGACTTTGGCCGTTTTTGTAAGCGTCACTAAGCGCGCCTGTGAGTTGTGATGGCTCCGCATACAAGTCGATGGACTGCTTCCTTATTGCCTTCACAAACGCAGCATTGACGGCATCTGAGTTGCCATCTCAGGTAGCATTAAACGCACCGACCGAAGGTAAATACAAACTGGAAGTGC
>NW_012237055.1:0-3616 GCF_000981445.1 Babesia bigemina
TTTTTAAAACGATCAGAGATTCGTCCCTTAGCAGTGCAGAGCAGTACCGCGTTTTTCTCCTTTTGTAGGCTCTGAGTCAGATGAAAACATTTCTCCACTTCCCCCCCCTTCCCCCCAAGATATCGCCGCCGTCATCGTTGCCATCATCGTCACCATCATCCTGCTCAACCTGTGCATCTTCCGCTTCCCGGTGGGCCGCAACATCCGCGATTTCCTCGTCCGCAAGATACCCTTCTGCATCGCGTTCTACAGCTGATCTCCGCAATTTGTTAGTGCAAACATCGTAATCCAAATTCCACTGATCACCCAACTGCCAACTGACGTCAAATGTTCTAGACAGAGTAATGATTGAATTGATGAACAATCACATGAGCAGTGAAGTGACCATCCCCCCCTCCCTACTCCGCCATCGCCGCCGTCATCGTTGCCATCATCGTCGCCATCATCCTGCTCGACCTGTGCATCTTCCGCTTCCCGGTGGGCCGCAACATCCGCGATTTCCTCGTCCGCAAGATACCCTTCTGCATCGCGTTCTACAGCTGATCTCCGCAATTTGGTTGGCGCAAATTTCTTAATCCTTATTCCACAGATCACATAACTGCCAACTGACATCTAATGTTGTGGACCATAATGATCGCGTTGATGATCAATAACAGGAGCAGTGAAGTGACTGCTTCCTCCCTCTCTACTCCGCCATCGCCGCCGTCATCGTTGCCATCATCGTCGCCATCATCCTGCTCGACCTGTGCATCTTCCGCTTCCCGGTGGGCCGCAACATCCGCGATTTCCTCGTCCGCAAGATACCCTTCTGCATCGCGTTCTACAGCTGATCTCCGCAATTTGGTTGGCGCAAATTTCTTAATCCTTATTCCACAGATCACATAACTGCCAACTGACATCTAATGTTGTGGACCATAATGATCGCGTTGATGATCAATAACAGGAGCAGTGAAGTGACTGCTTCCTCCCTCCCTACTCCGCCATCGCCGCCGTCATCGTTGCCATCATCGTCGCCATCATCCTGCTCGACCTGTGCATCTTCCGCTTCCCGGTGGGCCACAGAATCCGCGATTTCCTCGTCCGCAAGATACCCTTCTGCATCGCGTTCTACAGCTGATCTCCGCAATTTGTTAGTGCAAACATCGTAATCCAAATTCCACTGATCACCCAACTGCCAACTGACGTCAAATGTTCTAGACAGAGTAATGATTGAATTGATGAACAATCACATGAGCAGTGAAGTGACCATCCCCCCCTCCCTACTCCGCCATCGCCGCCGTCATCGTTGCCATCATCGTCGCCATCATCCTGCTCGACCTGTGCATCTTCCGCTTCCCGGTGGGCCACAGAATCCGCGATTTCCTCGTCCGCAAGATACCCTTCTGCATCGCGTTCTACAGCTGAGCTCAACAATCTGTAAGCGCATAACTTCTTCATCCAAATCCCACCGATCACCTAACTGGCAACTACATCTAATGTGCTAGACAGAGTAATGATTGCGTTGATGACCAGGCACATGAGCAGTGAGGTGACCAAGCATCTGACCAATGTGCTGACCAATGCCACGACCACGTGTTGACTCAATGCTATGACCAGAGTGCTGACCTAGAACCTTACCAAAGTGCTGACCAAAGTGCTGACCAATGCCATGACATAAGTGGTGACCTACCACCTGACCAAAGTGCTGACCAAGATGCTGCCCAAAGTGCTGACCAACGTGGTGACCAATGCCATGACCAACGTGGTGACCAAAGTGATGAACGATGTGTTGACCAACGTGTTGACCAAGGTGCTGACCTATGTGCTGACCAATGCCATGACCAACGTGGTGACCAAGCACCTGACCAAGTTGATGGTCACAGCAGCGATGACATGGTCACGGCAGCGATGACATGGACACGGCAGCGATGACATGGACACGGCAGCGATGACATGGTTACGGCAGCGATGACATGGTTACGGCAGCGATGTCTTGGTCACGGCAGCGATGACATGGTCACCAGAGTAGTGATTATAATCCACTCTACATCGCTCCTTTACCCACTCTACATCGCCCCTTAACCCACTCCACATCGCCCCTTTATCCACTCCACATCGCCCCTTAACCCACTCTACATCGCCCCTTAATCCACTCTACATCGCCCCTTTGTCCACTCTACATAGCCCCTTTATCCACTCTACATCGCCCCTTAACCCACTCTACATCGCTCCCTTATCCACTCCACATCGCTCCCTAACCCACTCTACATCGCCCCTTAACCCACTCTACATCGCCCCTTTACCCACTCTACATCGCCCCTTTACCCACTCTACATCGCCCCTTACCCACTCTACATCGCTCCCTTATCCACTCTACATCGCTCCTCTATCCACTCTACATCGCTCCCTAACCCACTCCACATCGCTCCTCTATCCACTCCACATCGCTCCCTTATCCACTCTACATCCCTTGAATCACCTCGCCATAATACCGCTATGACCTCTATCCACCATGACAATAACTTCTGCCTTGTCACCCTTCACCTCCCTTCTTCCACCTCTTGCCACTGCCCTGACCATGTGCCGCCTAGGGAGCTTGACAAGAAATTTGACAAAATTTAAAACCCTAAAAACACCTCAAATAACAACCCTACTAACATCCTTGATAACCTCTGTTCCGGCCTCGAAACTTTCCTCGGCTTCAACTCTGATTCCAAAGGCTACACTGGCCAGGGGATTGTGTACTCTGACTTGGATAGGCTTTGTGATGCAGTGATGGGATTTTTGTATCAGGTGCTTAGGGATGTCAGCGAGAAACAGCCTTACAGTGTGGGTAAAAATATATTAATTAACAACATTTTAACGCTTATTAACAAACATCTTTGCTCAGGTCACGAGGGCTTTAAAAGGCTTTTCACCGAGTTGCCTGCTCGCATCGCGGGGTATAACAGGGAAGTGCAGGAGGGGAATGAGAAAGTTAAACAACCAATAAAAAAGCTTGAAGGGGAGATGAAAGAGCTTAAAACTCAGGTAAGTGCTATATTAAATGATAATGCTGTTGCAGGTACTACTATGATCCTGAGGACGGGGGACGCCGATGTCGCTAAGCAAGCGGTTGATGACGTGAACCGAAAGTTAAAGGATTCAATTAAGGCGACTGTCGGATTCACCGAGACTACTAAGACTTTGCAGACTGAGATTGCTGATTTGAATTTCGACACTCGTAATAATGTTAATAATGCTATAAATGCCATGAAACGTGAATTAGACGTGCTGCAATTTTCGTGTCAGAATCAGAGTCACGATTTGGAATACAGCATTAAGAAAGTTGTTGAGAGGTGCAATGACATACATAGAAAAGTCGATGATGAGACTAGGACAAAAGTGGAGGCTCTATTAAATGATATTAGAAACAAAATGAACGCATTTCAAAGTACCCATGAAAAAGACATTTACCACCCTTGAGCGACTGGGTTAAGAACAATAAAGAGAATTAGTAGCCTCCCGGCATTTACGTCGGCGACGAATTTTGAAATTCAAAAATCGTTATCCTAAAATTCAAACGGGCCTGGCGGAAAATAAAAAGGGGGTTCCCCCCCTGAAGATTTTAAATTCCTCCGGTACCCTAAGAAAAACC
>NW_012237056.1:0-8224 GCF_000981445.1 Babesia bigemina
CCACACTCACCGCAATAGACACTCTTACATGTTGCGCAACACCACGGACAACAAACACATGATCGACCCATTCGACATCCCGTACCACATATACACGGATCCCCGCTCCCCATCTTCCCCTCTCCCTCCCAGTCCCCTCAATCTGCAAACATATCAATCACTCAAGCAGCACTCACCAACTGCAACACGTACCACTGCCGCTCCCAGTCCACTCAACCTGCAAACATATCAATCACTCAAGCAGCACTCACCAACTGCAACCATGAACCACGTACCTCAGCCAAGGACACTGCCGTCTTCCATAAGTTCCACAGCCACCCGGCTAACCGCCATAAAACTTACATCCAATTACATCACAACTATGCAGCTGCCAAAGCTGAAGTACTACCGAGGTAGAGCACGTGGCTGGTATCCTCGCCGTGGCATGCAGGTCACCCGGTGTCATTTGATAAGGCAATTTGATCCATTGCAGTCCATCCGACGTTGCCAATTCCGCTTATAAATATCATCACCTTTGTGTCATCATTAGTGCCTAACTGAGCCACATCACTTGATTAACGTGCTTCTCATTTACACCGTTGCCATCAATGTCACATAGCTACGCCGCCCACTGGCCATCACATAGGGTAACCGCAGCTACATTCATTGCCTAACATCGCACATGATAGCTAACGTTCAACACAGTCACGTTTCATACGCTTCACGTTCACTTATCACAACACGCTTAAGCAGCGTAGGTTGATGACTTATAACCCGACATCACTACCCACTAAAGCCATGGGAGGGCGTGGGCACATTTCACCTGTAGCTCACAACTCTATATCGCAAAACAAGAACCTATAATTGCATGAACTACATTAACTGCCAATTGCTGAGTAGGAATTACGTAATATATTTGGGTGAGTATTAGGTTAGGCGGTGGGTTGCTAGGTAGTGAGTTAGGTGAGTGGTGGTGAGGTGGTCTATCAAGGTTGCAGGTACAGCACTTTGTTGAGTGCTTTAACACGTGCAGCGGCGAGTAGTGATTGCGTGGCGATGCGATGTGATGATGGTGAGTGCAAATGCGATTTGATGTGGAGCAGGTCGAGGCGGATGACCATGATGTGGAGGAGGTAGAGGAAGGAGAGGAGCCAGAGGGCGACGTTGAGCCAGATGAAGGGCTCTCTGATGGTGAATAAGAATTTGTCACACTCTTCAAATAATTTTGTGAAGTATTCCGACTTCAATACATTTTTCAATTGCTTGCGGAAGTCGGCACATGTGTTTGGATAATGCTCGTTCTGCAATTTCGATGGGTCACCGAAGGAAAAGCCATAACTGTACAAAGTTGGAGCGACGCCTCTGCAGTCAACAATGGAGTGGCATTGGCAATTAGGTTGTTTGGAAGCGTCACTTATTGATCCATGTTCTCCACGTTTGCACTTGTCGCCTCTTAAGCAACCACGACAGCCCCAGTCTTGACAGTAAATGTTGCAAAACGCGTCATATAGATTTTTAAGATTCGTCCAAAAGCTCCAAGGGAGGTAGACAGCCCATGACAAGTAGAGGTTGGAATGCTTTTTACCGAGGTATCGATAACAGTCGACAGATAAATTGGCAAGGTACGGAGCGCATTCGAGTTCCAAATTGGTCTTCCCTTTGCAGCTATCGGACGCCGTGAGATTTCTAACGTGGGCATGTTCGCATACGCCATGTGTTGGAGACGGCGACCCATATGCGTCGGTTAACGCATTGGTCAATGTGGATTGGTCGGTACAGAGGTTAATAGTTTGCTCGTAGATGGATGCGGCAAACACGCCTCTAAACGCATGAGGATCGTAATTATTAGTTCTAGATGTTGCATTAATACCAATCGCCAGCGCCAAGGTAAAACCGAAGTGCTCTGGCAACGTGGAAGGCGGCTTGGGAATCAGCGTGAATAGACCCGTAAGATGCTTGATGTTGATGAATTTGGTCAGCACTTCACATATGTCCTTACCCATACGTGTGGATCCGGAGAAACCTTTGAATCCAAGAGGCGTCAGGCAAGGCTTACCCTTTTTAGAAGTTGAGCAATTGGAACACTCGTACTTACATCCAATTTTAGTAAGTTGATGAGGTAAATGACCCGGCAAGCAGTCGTTCAGGTAACTCATCAATGGCGATGTTGGTTGGCAATCTACTTGGCACGTTACTTCGCACTTTGCTTGGCACGTTGGTTTACACTTTGCTTGGCAGTTTGATTTATTATCTGGTTCGTCGGATGGATGAACTTTGCATGGCCATTTGGCTGTCATGATATCCTTGCCGTACTTGCACGCTTGCCAACCGTTGAGCCCATTGCTGAGCCTGCACTGACTATACAAATATTGTAATGTTGGCAACATTCGACGAAGGATGTCAAGGAGCATATCGAGACAATCTTCCCCGTTTTGGGGGTAATTGAATTTCATGTGATTGTTGGAATAGTCCACAGCGTATGTCGTGAATTCGTCGCCGTGACCGGCAATTGCGCAAAGGACGTCATATGAAGTCGAACATATATGCGTCACGGCTGCCCACAGTTCATCATATGATACGTCACGTGGGTAGGCTTCCAGGGATACGGAGCGTGCATCAACCAATGACACTTTGAACTCCCCTCCGTCTGCTTGTCGTTCTACTGCTAATACGTCGCCATGTTCTCCCTCATCTTCTCTACCTCTTTTGTATAGCTCTTCCAAAACGTTCATGATGGCTACGCTTAGCTTACTTTGGTGTACCGGATTGTGCGTTAGTCCCGAGAGCCAAGCGAGCATCTCGTACACGGAGCATGGCTGTCTCTTGGAGGTTAATGTTGAGAGATGGCATAAGTCGTTGTATGTCTCCAAATAGTCGAAAAGTATCTCGAGTGCACGTTTACCGTTTTTATCTGAGTGATAAATATGCTGCTTATCGCCTACAAGAAGACCGTCGTGGATATATTGACCTTTGCACTGCTCCTTATTCCTCAGGTGACCTTCATGGGAATCATGCGACTTGGAAACTTTGTAACCGCACTTGTTCAAAAATTGACCAAATGAGTTTTCATCTTCGTTACTGTCTTGCAAATAAATTTGTCTTCCTCTCCAGGCGTTTGGAGCATTCTGCTTTAACTCGTCTAACCCGGCTTTCAAAGTCACCAAAATCGTCAAAAATACCTTCGACAAATTTCTGCCGTCATCCGTTAATTTTTCACCTTTATCACCATCACTAATAACCAATTTACCCATATTAACCTTCTGCTTATGCCCATCATACCTGCTAACGTACATCCTCTCCAGCTCCCCGACGAACTGCTCCAGGCTTCGGGGAAAGGCGTCGAGCACGGGGTAGGATGCGTTGCCGAAGTGCGAGGACTTGAAGGAGGTGAGGGATGTCTTGAGCGTTTCGAGCATCTCGGGAACCTGGTGGTCGAAGTGTTTGTGAGCGCTGATGTGGGTGAGGAGATCGGTGAGGTTCGAGCGGATGGTGGAGACAGTCTGGTCATACTGGCCGATGACCTGAGGCTGGGAGGCGAAATTATGTTTGAGGTCCTTATCGAGGTAATCGAAGATGTGTTCAGAATAGTGCTTGAATGTGGAGGACAGCGTTGCAACTTTGTCTCCATGTTCACCTCTTTCAAGAGCGGTCTTCACTTCGTCGAGCGGATTGGTCTTCTGAGCTTTAGGAGGGAGATGCTTCGGACGCTCCTTATAACCAGCCAAATAAATGTCGACATAATCCCCGCTCAGCGTCTTGAGGAAGCCTTTCAGGCCGGTGTTGAGGTTTTTGTTGACGGTGCAGGTGATGATCTTGAGCTGCCTGGTGACGAGGGTCTTGAGGGCGGAGAGGTGGGCGGTTCTTTCTTTGGCAAATAGGGATTTTACTTCAATGTTTATGATGTGAAATGCCTTATCCACCTTCTCTGTCAGTTCTTCCTTCAGTTGGTTGACAGCTTGGTTGGCCTTTATATCAGCTTCAGTTAATGCATCTTGGATGTCATTGATGACTGCTTCCAAATACGCATCTGCATCAACGACAGCCTTAAGAATGACACTGATATGCGATTGAATCTGGGATTTCAAATCTGCCATTTTGTCGACGACCGCTTGCTTTTTTTGTTCAATGCTGCCATTTGTATTTTTCGTTTTCGTAAATTCTTGAAGCTCCGTGACAATAGTTTCAACCGCGTTCGCAGTAGCACGCAAAGAGCCTGTAGCTTCATTTTTCAATATAGGTTCAAGTAGACGTATTTTGTCATTCACCGTTATCAATGCCGCGGTTATAAATTTGCCGTTACGCCCTTCTCCACCAGCTACGAATTCCTTTCGGATATTATCAATCTCTTTTAACGCCTCATCGACGCGTTTTCCAAGGCTATAAGTGCTATTTTCGGCAGTTACAGATTTGATCTCGAGGGATGCACTCCTAGACATTCCCACGAGTTGTTCCAGAGTGGAACGAATAGCATCCGATATATCGCGTGCGTCATTTGTTTTAGTGGTTGTTTTCACTTGTAAGTTAATCGCCTCCAAAATGCTTTTTGCAATGTCGACTAGCGTGTCGTGCGCCTTGATCTTCTCATGAAGCACTTTGGCAAACTTATCGCAAGAGGATTGGACAGCGTTAATATTTTGCTGAATGCTGTCGCGACCTTCCATGACTCGCACTGTGAGCGGTCCATTTGTTTTTATGACCTTTGCATTAAGCTGTTCCTTAAATACGCGTGAAATCGCAGTCTTATCATTTTCTGTTATATTACCATAATATTTATTAACCTTATCGATTACCATCCCCTTACCATCATTTAATATCTCTGCTACCCATTTCTCCACTACATTCTCAAAATGCGTAAATCCTTCAGCCCACTCCTTCGTTCTAGTTTGGATACCTTCAAGACCATCATGGCTTGGATGGTTTTTGTTGTGCCCTGCACCAGTCCCATTAATATCACCAACTATTGATATAATCTGCGTTTGTAGCTCTTCCCATTTCTTTCCTATGCTATTGTCCTCCCCGTTGCCCGGCTCTTTTTTAATGGTATTAATTTTAAGTTGTTCAAAGTGCTGCCAAGCGTATGCAACTAACTTCTCAAGTCCTTGTTTTTGTACAGATAACATGGCATGTACGTTTTTAACTACCGTTTTTATATCTTCAAACTTACCAATAACATGACTTTTGTATTCATAGTCAAATTTAGTATTCAAAAACTTCTGCGCCTCCTCCAATCTATTTTTAATGCTCCCAAATTGCGTTTTTTCCACATCACTAAGATGTCGTATATTCCTAAATACTTCTTGAAATCCCTCTTTAAAGGTGTCTGTAATTGATATAGATTGCCTAAGTATCTCTTTCTTAATTTCTTTTTCCTGCTTCTCCAATTCAGCATCTACCTTGGTCGCCTGCTTCACCAATGCATCATTTTGGGCGGACTCAAGCAGCAATTGAACCGACGTTTTAACAGGCTCGAATTTATGCATGATATTATTTCTAAGTGTCTTATCTAACGCATTAATATTTTCGGTTTCAATTTTTGTTAGGTCTCGTTGAATCTCGCCGACCACATTGGTCCAGTCAGACAGCTGTTCTCGAAGGCTCTTCGTCGAGCTACCTGAAACACGTTTAATATAGTCATAACCAATTTTGGAATTCATAAACTTACTTATTTCAGCAGTTAACTCGCTTGTTTTTTCCTGCAAAACAAAATTATACTTACGCAGCCAAAAAATCACGTCGGCCATTGCCTCCTTGAAGGCCTCCGGCCCCTTACCAATACAGTCATGTATTTTGCTAACTACACTATTAATATTAGTTGAAGTTATGTAATTATCATAAGTTGTCACTTCATTTTCGTTTTTCACCGCACCAAGCACTCCACTCAAAAATCCCATCACCCCGTCACACAGCCTATCCAAGTCGGAGTACACTATCCCAGTGCCATCGTAGCCTTTGGAAGCAGAGTTGAAGCCGAGGAAGGTTTCGAGGCCGTCACATAAATTATCTAAGAGATTTTTTGGGTTATTATCAGAAGTTTTAAGTTTCTCATAATTTTCACAAAGCTTCTCCACTTTCTCCAAAGCCTGCAACTTGGAGTGCAATTTGTCTGACTCAGCAGAGGGAGAGGGGGAAGAAGGAGAGTTAATTACAGAAGGTTTAAGCTTCTTCATTGTCTCTTCAGTAAGCTTAATTTCAGTGGTAATTTTACTTTTTAGCTCACTAATTTTTCCGGTGTCATCAGCCTGGCCAGCAGACTTGACAGACTCAGAAAGGTTAGTAACAAGAGAAGAGTAAAGATGTTTAAGCTCTTCATTACTGTTAATTTTAGCGATAATAGCATTCACAACGGCTTTCTTAACACTCTCACTTTGACCAACAAATCCGCCAAGCTGCCCAGCCAATTCACCAAGTTGAATACGGCTATCATTGATACCATTCAACTGCTTTTTCCTGGCATCCTCAGTAAGAGAATGGTCACCATCAACAAGTTATTATAAGGATTTATAAAGGTCATAGCGTTAATAAGACGAAGTAATTCGAGAGATTTGGAGTTAGGGTGAACATGATGGGACATGGCAGTGGCAAGAGGTGGAAGAGGGGAAGTGAAGGGTGACAAGCCACAAGTTATTGTTATGGTTTAAAAAGGTCATAGCCGTATTATGGCGAGGTGATTCAAGGGATGTAGAGTGGATTAGGGAGCGATGTAGAGTGGATAAAGGGGCGATGTAGAGTGGGTAAGGGGCGATGTAGAGTGGATAAAGGGGCGATGTAGAGTGGGTTAAGGAGCGATGTAGAGTGGATAAAGGAGCGATGTAGAGTGGGTAAAGGGGCGATGTAGAGTGGATAAAGGGGCGATGTAGAGTGGGTAGAGGAGCGATGTAGAGTGGGTTAGGGAGCGATGTAGAGTGGATAGAGGAGCGATGTAGAGTGGATAAAGGGCGACGTAGAGTGGATAAAGGAGCGATGTAGAGTGGATAAAGGGCGATGTAGAGTGGATAAAGGGGCGATGTAGAGTGGATAAAGGGGCGATGTGGAGTGGGTAAAGGAGCGATGTGGAGTGGATAAGGGAGCGATGTAGAGTCCGTCAAGGGGCGATGTAGAGTGGATAAAGGGGCGATGTAGAGTGGGTTAAGGGGCGATGTAGAGTGGATTAGGGAGCGATGGAGAGTGGGTAAGGGAGCGATGTAGAGTGGATAAGGGGCGATGTAGAGTGGATAAAGGGGCGATGTGGAGTGGGTTAAGGAGCGATGTGGAGTGGGTTAAGGGGCGATGTAGAGTGGATAAGGAGCGATGTAGAGTGGGTTAGGGAGCGATGTGGAGTGGGTTAAGGGGCGATGTAGAGTGGGTTAAGGGGCGATGTAGAGTGGGTAAAGGGGCGATGTGGAGTGATTAAGGGAGCGATGTGGAGTGGATAAGGGAGCGATGTAGAGTGGGTAAGGGAGCGATGTAGAGTGGATAGAGGGGCGATGTAGAGTGGGTTAAGGGGCGATGTAGAGTGGATAAAGGGGCGATGTAGAGTGGGTTAGGGAGCGATGTAGAGTGGGTTAGGGAGCGATGTAGAGTGGATCAAGGGGCGATGTAGAGTGGATAAAGGAGCGATGTGGAGTGGATAAAGGGGCGATGTAGAGTGGGTAGAGGAGCGATGTGGAGTGGGTAGAGGAGCGATGTGGAGTGGATTAGGGAGCGATGTAGAGTGGATAAGGGGCGATGTAGAGTGGGTAAAGGAGCGATGTAGAGTGGGTAAAGGGGCGATGTAGAGTGGGTTAAGGGGCGATGTAGGGTGGGTTAAGGAGCGATGTAGAGTGGATAAAGGAGCGATGTAGAGTGGGTTAAGGGGCGATGTAGAGTGAGTTAGGGAGCGATGTAGAGTGGGTAAGGGAGCGATGTAGAGTGGATAAAGGAGCGATGTGGAGTGGATAGAAGAGCGATTAGAGGAGGTTAAGGGGCGATGTAGAGTGGGTTAGGGAGCGATGTAGAGTGGGTAAGGAGCGATGTAGAGTGGGTAAAGGAGCGATGTGGAGTGGGTTAAGGAGCGATGTAGAGTGGATAAGGGGCGATGTAGAGTGGGTTAGGGAGCGATGTAGAGTGGGTAAGGAGCGATGTAGAGTGGGTAAAGGAGCGATGTGGAGTGGGTTAAGGAGCGATGTAGAGTGGATAAGGGGCGATGAAGGGTGAGTTAGGGAGCGATGTAGAGTGAGTTAAAGGGCGATGTGAGTGATAAGGGGCGATTAGGATGATGTCGTCTTTT